>NC_056738.1:562176209-562233709 GCF_019279795.1 Protopterus annectens | reverse complement strand
AAAAGTGAGATAAAACCAACACCCTTAAGTAGGTAGCAACTGAAGGCCCCATTTGCAATGATTTCCTTATTACTTCTTGGAGAATGGCAACAAAGATGCAGCTGAAAACATTAATTGTGTGTTTCCAGCAAAGTAATATCTGATATATTGCACAGACACTCAGTGTACACTTCTGTTCTGCAGAAAATGCCCCTGTGAGTTAATCTGTTTATTCCTGCGTAGGTACTGAATAGATTTCTTAACTCAAAATTCCATTCATGCCAGGATGACTTTCTCCAATGTAATTCTAATTCCACACGTGACCTAATAAAAATTGCCTGTGTTAACAGCATAAACGATTCACGCAGCTCTGAATTACATCACCAGTGATATATTTTGTTGCATTCAGCCTAAGTGAAGAAAAAAGAAGCAGCCATTGCTCTCTGTAATCTATCTTTGTTTACTTTATAATTTTTTTTCATTCAGCATACAGTGACACCTGCTGTAAATGTCAAGAAAATAATAAGTGAGAGCTGCACAAATAATCTGAATTTTAACTCAGATCCACAACTAAAGACAAGAATGACAGCAGATTGTAGAAAAGGAAACTGATGTGGGCAGCAACTCAGTGGAGCTGTTCTCAGTTTTCTTTTTTATGAAGTCGTGCAGTGACAGCTAAATTCCAAAGAAGCATAAATGCAAATGGCATGCAAAAGTATAATACAACCATAAACCACTCACATGTGTACATATTGCTGTACGAATTCACTTTAGTCCATGTTTAATAGTTAACATTCAGCTTTTATGTTTTTAAAACCTGCACATTATATGCACAATGTAAATAGTCTGTAAAACTAGCTAAAAGCCATGCAGTCTGAATATTTCCCTGACATGTGCATTCATTTCTTTTATCAGCATTCATGTTTTACCTATTGTAAAACCATGACTACAGGCATATGTAAAGTACAGACTGTTTTCATAGCTCAGGCAAAGAAAGAAACAGTAAACTAATCACTACCTGGAGGTGAGCGAGTCTGTTGGCTGATGAGGTGGCTGAACAGACATGAGAAACATAAATATGCAGTAAGGATGTCGTGGGAATGCTTGGATTGTGCTTCTGTCAGTGGCGGCTCATGATATCAGACTGCGGCCCCCCCCTCCAGCTGTGAACCACAATGGAGCAATACAGTTATAACTTCTCCCTCACATAGAATGTGAATCCGGACTGCTGCCTTACCAGTCCAGATTCAGGAAGAAGGCAGCAGACTGCTGATACCCCAGAAGTCTATGCGGTGCTAACTGCATAGACTGGAAGGGGATCAGACTGCAAGGTCAGCAGTCTTGGAACGTTTGCAACCAAAGGTAGAGCTTGGATTTCAAAGGTATGAATGAAGCAAGCAAGTGTGTGTGTGTGTGTGTGTGTGTGTGTGTGTGTGTGTGTGTGTGTGTGTGTGTGTGTGTGTATGTATGTGTGTGTGAAATGCCACAGTGATTTATACTGGTGACTATAGAGAGAACTCAGGTGGTGTGGCTATAGAGAGAACTCAGCTGGTGGTTAGAGAATACCTCAGGCTTGAACCCTGTACCCTGGGTGCAGGTAACAAAAGCCTGAATTCCCTACCCACCATCATTTGTGAAACATTTACAGATTTTTACCTCATATTTTGTTCTGTTCTGTTCCACATCAAATCTGTGGTTTCTGAATTTTTAATTCCTTAAATAGTTGATGGTGCATTGGTAGCATTGTCGCTTCACAGCTAGAGGTTTTCTGGTTTGATTCTTGGCTGGGGTGCCTTCTGTGTGGAGGCTGCATGTCCTCCCCTGTGTTTGTGCATGTGTTTCCTCTGGTGTCTTCCCATATTACAAATACATGTGTCTGCAGTATTTCTCCCTGGGCCTCTGCTGAAAATGTGCTTGCCTCTGCTGAAAATTGGCTTTTGTTCCAAGTCAGACTTTCGTGGTTAACAAATGTTAAATAAATAAAATTGACAGGCATTTTAATTTCAGACTTCATATTCTTCAGAAAGTACATAGTAACACAAAACCTTTTATTTTAGCATTTTTCTAAGTTTATAAGATGAATATTTGAAATTTGTCCCTATGTTTGGGAGTATATTCCCCCATTATTGGCTTCATCCAGGTTTTTTGAGCTAAGGTTGAGAGCTATGGTGAGAACTGAATTCACTGAATATGTTTGCTGTATTCCCCCATTACTGGCTTTGTCCAGGTGTTTTGTGCTAAGAGGTTGACAGCTATGGTAAGAACTGAATTCACTAAATGGTAGCCATTTAAGTTTCAGTCTTCCTCTCTTTCATAAAATAGCTGATTTGGCATAGTGCTATGTTGCTCTGACTGTTTTACACAGGGTCCTGGGTTCAAGTATTGGCAGTGAAATGTATGGTGGTAATACAGCATTTTATATTAGCAAATTTCCAAGATTATGCAAGCAGTGTTTAAAATGTGTCCCTGGTTTTTGGGCTTTTGCCCCCCCCCCCAATAAATTTGGCTTTTTCTAGATTTCTTGTGCTGCAAAGTTGAGGGATACAGTTGAGTGTCGAGTAGATTTTACAAGGAGCTGGGAGCTGCAGGGGAAGAGAAGTTTAGTGCTGCTTATGCTAAGTTTGCTTGCATTATTAATAGCACAACAGGTAGTGCACTTGCTTTTGATGCAGAAGACTGTGGGTTCTACTCGCACGGGGGGTGGATGCTGCCGTACTAAGAATGTCATCTTTGGCGAAGATACAGGCACTTTATTTGTAGATGAAACAATGAAATATAAAGTTCTTTGCTAACAGCAACCTCTTCATTAATTACAGATCTCTTTAATGTGGAATTATTTAGATGACTTTTACTTCTGCAGAGATTGTGCATATTTACTGATACTGGTAGATTGTAGAAGTTTGAGAAGACTTTTATGATGGAAATGTTCTTAATTGGGCAGTTTTGTCATCATTGGTGCATGCATTTTGTTTCATTGGTTACTGGAAAAATGTTCAAAACAATAAATTTAAAACACCCTCTAACAACTGTACTGTGTTATACAAGGAATATAATTTAATACAATCAGGAAGGTGTATCACACAACACATGTATGTCTTGTGTACAAGGGGCTTATCATTTGAAAACAGCCCAAGGTTAATCTTTATACTAGCCAATTGTATTTTCTTTGAATGTGGATTTCAATGCTGTTTCAATGAATGTGAGTTTCAAGGGCCAAGAAGTTTTAATGCTAAGTCTATTTTCATTGTGAGACTGCATTGCATTGTTTAGCTGATGTCTTAGTGTTTGTGCTGTAAAATGCAAAATAAAACTTTCAAATGAAATCCAAATCATCATAGAAGTAAAGCAGTATGCACATTAGTGTTTATGGTAAATGGGGTGAAATAGCCAAGTAATGGGACATTGGAATGGCTGCAGGGGGGAGGCTCTATTCAACCATGATTTTTTGAGGGGGAAGGGCAGCAAACTCAAAGACAGCCCCGGCTGAACTATACCTTTCAGCTGTCCAGATTTTCACAGAATGAATAGATTTTTGCTTCTCATTTTTGGTTTGTTCCTCATAAAATTTATGGTTTTCTGGCAAATCATTTAGGAATTAAGTCACTAAATAATGACAGACATTGAGTTTCAGACTTCATATCCTTCAGAAAAATGCATGCTAAAGCAAGACCTGTTATTCTATCAACTAAGTTTATGCAAGAGCATTTTTAGTACTGTTTGTATGTTCCCCCAATATATTTGGCCTTGCCCAGATTTTCTGTGTTAACAGGTTGAGAGGTACGTGCAAATAAATTGCTTATAGAATCAGGCATATCCAAGCCTCTCAACTGTCCCCAGTTTTGGCTCAAATTGTTGCTCTCACTCTAGTAATCTCTCCTCAAAATGGCAATTTTGAAAGAAAATGTGGAAGGTTTACAATTAATAAATTACTGTAATAGTCAGAGTTATAGATTACTTTTATTTCAGAAATGCATGTAGATTCATTTATTTTGTCATCTGCTCAAGTTAACAGTACTAGTATTAAAAAGTGTCCTTTCTTTGACAGGTTCCCAGCTGTATTGTTTGGCTATTTTATATTTGCATCACACTTTTGGTCCATTTTTCATAAAATTGTGGTTTTCTGGCAAATTAGTGGCAAATCATTAAAGATTGAAGTTAGAAAATAATGACAGACATTTGAGTTTCATATTTCATATCCTTCAGAAAATTCATAATAATGCAAGACCTACTATTCTATTAGAAAATTTATAAGAGCAATATTTAAATATTGTCCTTATTTTTGGGCCTTTGTCCCACTTCTATGTATGGCTTTGTTCAGATTCCTTGCTCTGAGGTTGAGAGGTATGACAGATGTGTCAGGGCCAACACAGTCAGCCAGAGACATGTCAAATTGTGACATACTTGTTGCACCCCACTCCCCTATATAGTGACTCTGGATGTGTCCAAGCAAGGTAAGGAGCAGTTATGCAGTGTAAGTGTGCAGAGTATCCCCCCATCCAAGGTAGACACAAGTACAACAGTGACTTTGTATTTGTCCTTGCTTGATTTTGCAAAATGTTCTGGTTTTCTGTCATATTTTTATACTGCTGATTTATTTTTCTTATTATTCAGAAAGTGCCCGTTGCTCTGTGTTCTAAGTAGCAATGCTTTCATGACCATCAGTTAAGCTTGTCTGAGATTGTAAGATGCAAGTAAGTTTTAATAAGCATACTGTTAAAGAATTACCAACATTGAAAGCCTTTTTGTTGTTTCCATGCAGAGAATACTTACATAACTAGATAATGTATAAGCCTTGGGTATTGAAATGCATATGACAGTATTTGTAATAAAGGACAGGATTACAGTATTTTAAGAAGCTCATTACCTTTGTTGGAGACTTGCAGTCATCTTTGCAGGCTTTACCCGTAAACTAAACAGAATGCCAATCTATCATGTGTGGTCTATAACCTGTACAGTAATCCTTTAAGCAATTTATCTTGAGCTTGTTTCTTGTTTGCTGTTAATTTTTTTACTTTGATCATGTTTTCCCCATGAAACAAGTAGATAGTTGTTGTCAGGCAGCAGGTCTTTTTTGGATAAGAAACATCTTTACAAGTGGGGGTATCACAGAGATTGCTACTTTCAGCATGTTACTTGGCGCTTTTATAAAGCTGAATATACATTATAATTAGAGCTGCAGTGCAAGGAGAAGTGGTTTGAGTTGAGAGCTGCTTGTTTTTCTTATACTTGAGTTTGACTGGCATTCCAGTAATGTATTTAAAAAGCAATTTAATGTTCATGCCTCACAACCTTTTTGTTTCCATCTAGATATTAAGTAAGCTGTCATGCAGCCAATGCATTGAAATATTTTTTTTTCTTCTACACTTCATTTTGTTTTGATTGGACTCTCATAATGACAGTTTGGCACCCAGAGCAGTGGATTTAATTAAAGTTCCAGTTTTTGTGGTTTTGAACATAGCTCCTCCCCTTTCTGGTTGGCCACACCCCTTTCCCATTGGCCCCACCCACTCCACACTCTCCTGCAGCCCCCCTTTGATTTGAAGTAACCAGACACTACTGGCTTCTGTATGTCAATACATCAACTCCAAGATCCAGAAGAGATTGTCTCTTATACTTGGAAGGTCTGAAACATGGAGACTGAAGGAATAAGGGACACAGCAAGGATATGTAGCTGAAAGGTAGTCATTGCTTGCCAAGTCAGCAAGTCTGTGATCTGCTTGTGGATATCAGTAGGGAGTGAAACTACTAAATTAATGAAAGAGATGATAATCATCATCCATACTGCCTCAGTGGCATATGGGTCCTGTGCCTGCACAAACCCACACTTCCAACTTCCTTGAGCTCAAAATTCCTTCCTCTGACTTGTGATATAGGATCAGTTAAGTCACTCCCATCTCATGAAGCCTAAACCCAGTCAGCTTGCCAGTCTTTTAATGCCACATGTAAGAATCACACTGTTGAATCTCCTCAGCAGCCTGCATTGGTGGATTACAGCTTCCAGACTCAGATAATATCTCTTTGGGAACTTCCCTTCCTCTTTATTATTATATACTGTGATTTATTTCTGTTTTATTTAAAAATATGTATGTATGTTAACTTTTTATTGTAATAAACTTAATATTTTACTGCTGTTAATTTCTCAAGGAATTTTAACTAATAGCACTGCTTTTAAGTGATTATGGGGCTTTTCTAAAGTGTTTTATGACTTGTAATGGGAAACTGAATATCTGTGGTATCATTTAAACATTAAGGACTGTCTCATGCATGTAGAGCTGCGATGCAATTGTCGCTGATTTTTCTGTTGTTTGTTTGCTTCATTTTGAGGCTCTGACAGGAAAATACTTCTGTTTTTGTCAATTTTTTCTTAATTTATGTAATATTTACTACTGTTTTAATGCTGCTGTAGACATTTTTATTGTTAAATTATGGTTTTCCATGAATTACTTTATTTGCAATTTTTGTGGATTTTTTTTTTCATTTTTGATATTAGACTCTCTAAGGAAATGCTTATTCCTGCTGTTTAAAGTCTTTCTGTTTGATGTAAGGGCATATATTTGATTTTTATGAACTATCTGGACAAGTGAATTTTACTTGGTATTTTGACTGTGTGTGCTTCGGTTTACTACACTGTGCAGGTTGTAGAGCAAGGCTTAGCACAATTTCTACTGTTTCTGGTATATTTTATGCAGTTTAGCCCTATTTGCTGTATGGGAACAGTTTATCTTTTCTATTATTGCAGTCCTTTGTCATCTTTTAATAATGTTAGTGTATTATTCTGGCTGGTGTTCTTTTCCCTGACTTGATGGATCCTGATACAGCTGGCTCCCTCCCCATCAAATCCAGTTGCACCTAAAAAACAAAACTCAATAAAAACATGCCTCATACTATGGTTTTGGCATCTGTTTTTTTCCCTAAACTGGCCCACAAACCTCTTACCTTTTTCCTTGGCACACTCTGGTATGAGCCTGCAGCCCTGTATGATATGGGGGTCAGACACATCCTCCGGAGCTATTCTAGTATATGGTTCATTTACAGGAGAGATTAGGGCTAAGAGAACCTTGACAGGCATAATAATATGTGCTCAGATATTTTGTCCAATAGTGTAGTTCACTGTAAAAGGAAACAGAAACTTCACCATACTGCAGACAATCAGGTTATTACCATGTATATGGCTGATGTGGTTTCCTTAGCTAAGAATGTTTTACAGTCAGCTAATCTCAGGGACTGTGCTCCTATTCAGAATGACTATGGGACTACCGTTTCTAGAGATCATTCTATGGCCGCAGATTTTGATGGGGGCTGTGATGCAAATAGTAGTGAACACTCTGAGATCATCCAGTCTAATTTTCTGAAGGTGATCAGGTTCAGAAACCCAAGCAAGTGTTCATCCTTCTACAGATGTTAGCTAGATTTTGAGATGTGTTTGACTGGAAGCAAAATGGAATTAGGCCAGAGACTGACAGAGTTTATAATCTTATTGAGTATGAAATTCTAAATGTTTTAGTGTTCCTCCTCTGTTACTGGCTTTAGAAGATGTCTGTAAGACTGCACCTGAAACCCCTTTGGCTAGTGAGCCAGTTCATAAAAAGGCTGTTAGGATATAGAAGGTGTACTTTGACCTTTCCTGCTCTCTTTGCTACTTTGTCAGCTGACCCATTTGCAGTTTCTTCAGCTGCCAGATCTAGCAAGAAGGCCTTAGCTTCTTCTAACCATTCACCCCCTGGATAAAATTGGCAAGTGTTTAGAATTGGAGGGAAAAAAGTTGTCTCTGTCTAGTAATTTAGTCTTTAGAATTTTCAGTTATTTGGGCTTTATGTAGATGCTTATCTTGCAATGTGCTTACAGTTTAGATGACTTATATGAATGAGATTGTTTCTAATGTGACTTGGGTTTCAAAACATGCTATGATGAGTATTTAGGAAGGTGTGGTCATAATATCTTAATATGCAGCCGCTTCTGTTGTATTGAGAAGGTATGAGTAGTTACATATCCAGAGTTTTTTTTAAGGATTTAAAATATGAGATTTTGAATGGTTCTTTAAGTTCTGAATTTCTGTTTGGCTCTTCTGCCACTGATATTCTCAAAAAAAGGATGACAGAGGTAAATTGATGCATGGTGGTATCTACAATGTTTCATATTACCAGGTTCTTCCCTAGCAAGATGTCCAACTTCAAAGGGCAAAACAAGCAAAAATCCCAGCCTAACAAGATATAGAGTACCAAGAGGAAATGGGAGGAGGATAATGATTCCAAACCAAATAAAAGGGGCTCCTTTTCCACAAATGTCAATTCTCCTGCTAACGAATGACTATGACTTGGGACATCCTGTCCCTTCCTTGTCTTCCTTTTACCCTTACTCCAGACTTTCACTCAGTCCAGCAGCCTGACCACAAATAGTATCAGACAAATTGGTGCTGAGAATAATTGAGAGAGGATACTCTAGGCAGTGGACAGAAAAGCCTCCTCCTTTCAGAGCAGTGCTCCCACACCTTCCCATCCAGAAACATGCATTCTCTCACATACTCCTTCACAAGTTGCAAGCAGGGGTTATACAGCCAATTCCTGAACCACAAAATGGAAAGGATTTGTCTTTCAAAATCTTTCTGGTACTCAAAACTGAGCTATCTTGGAGAAAAGTGTTAGATTTTTCTTACCTAAATGCTTTTCTGAATGTGCCAAAAGTCAAAGTAGTCACCCTGCAGAAGGTCTTACTCCCTCTTCCTGATCATTATTTCATGATGACTTTAGATCTGATAGTCCAACTGTTTCCAACTTCAAGTTCAACCTACAAAAATTCCTGTCTCACACCCTCACAAAGAATTCCATTTCTGGGGTATTTGACAGACATAAAAGAAAGAATGTCCTAAAGAATGTCCTATCAGAAGTCAATGTCCTGACATTTCAGAACATGTTCAGGGATTTCTGTCTTCAAGAAGCTGCCTTCAAGAACAGTTTCTCAAAATTTAAGGCCTCATGGCATCAGTGATCCTCATGATACCACTGCCAGACCCATAATAAGAAAGATTTGATGGTACTTTAAAAGAATTAATACATCCCTAAAATATGTTCATCATATTGACCACTGCTGCAGTAGCCTTAACTACATGAGTTATATCCTGCCAAGGATATAACAGGCAGCCAGATTTCAAAGCTTCAGAGCACCTTCCACATGCAAAAACTGTCAGGATGCTTGAACTGAGCTAACTAAAAGTCAAATTTGAGTGCCAAGCCCTTCAACTATAGTGCCACCAAAGAGTAAGCTCCTCTGAGGCTTTCAAGGATTGACAGTCAGTTTGTGCTGTTCCTTTGTTGGGCAGATAAGCTCCCTTTGGGGGAGGGTAAACTTCCATTTAATAATTTTGTTTATTATTGATAATTTCCTCTTAATTTCCTCTTAAAAAACTGCGGTGGTGGTGCTGCGGTAGCATTGTTGCCTCACAGTAAGACATTGTCCTGTTCGATTCGCCGCTAGAGCATCTTCTGTGTGGAGACATGCATGAATGGGCGTACCTTCGTTGAAGGTTGTGCATCAGGGCTGGCAACTCGGCACGTAAAAATCTACTGCCAATCATTAGCGGACCGGAGTTCCGCTGTGGCGACCCCTAACCGGGAAAAGCCAAAAGACACAACAACAACAACAACAATTGATAATTTCCTCTTAGGGTAGAGTTAATTTAAAGCTAGGAATTTGTATTTTATTTGACTGTCACAAGACTGTACTGTACTTTTAAATGAGAGCAATCATTTTTCCTGTCAATTTAAAATTTTTTTTAAAGTAACTGAAAACCATTTTTTGGGTCTATATTAGAACATCGAACTGACGAAATATCGAATGACCTAAAGGCCGAAAATGCCAGACCTTGAACTCTCTATTGTGGGGGGCAGCCCCCCACACCCCCTCTAAATATATATACCAACTCCGAGATCACATTACAGTGAGGAAAGGGCAAATATTCTGATCTTCAGTGTACTGTGATCTCACAAAAAACATATCGAGGTGCGGTATTTTCGGCCTTTAGGTCGTTCGATATTTACACTTTTTGATATCATAATAGGAACCCCATTTTTTTCTGTGAAGAATTTGAGTTTATTTTACTTTTTCAGGCTGGCAGTGTGTTTTAAAGTGCTTTTTAACATATTTTAGAGACTTTTTGTTTTTACCGGCATTTGCTGCTTTCCTTTCATGGGCAATAGGTACTATTTTTGGCTTAACCATGTAACAATCTGTCGGTCCCATGGTCAATTCTTCTTCTAGCCAATAAAAAAAGAAAACTTTAAGCAAACAGCCTTTGCCATCACAGCAGACTAGCAATTTGTCTCAACCGTAGGTGGGTGACACTGCTGTGACCATTAACTGTACCTCAGTCCAGTCTTGTTTTACCCAGATCCCTCTGGTGTAGCACTTGCAGCCACTATTGCTATGGACTTGGAGCTAGGCATTTCCACTGTGACTGTTAGGGTTACCTCAGAGGACAAAGGAGAGACAGTCTTGTTGGGCCTGAGATGGGGTACAGGGAAGGCTTCCCTGTTTTGTCAGAATGTTGTACCCATCCCTGGGGAACCTACCACTGCCATTAATTACACTGTTGGCCCCATTTTTCCTGTCAAAAAGAAACAGAAAATTAAAAATGTATCTACTCCTCTACAAGTTTCCGTAGACAGAATTAGTTTACTGCGACTGGCTCAGGGTTTAATTCAGGCTATTTATTTTTCTTGTAAAGTAGTTTGTGGTAAAAGAAGGAGGGATACCACTTTTTCTGAAGAGATTCAAGATTCTGAATCTGGACAGTAGGATGAAGGGACAAAATCAAGTTTTTTGAGAAGAGCTTAGATGTGAAGTTGTTAAATCTCGCCTTTTATTCTCACTGATGGGTTCGGAGCCGATCCTCGGCTCCGACACGGCCGATAGCAAGCTCAAGGTTTGCCAGTAGCTCGAGACCAAGCCCCTTATCCCACAATGCACTGCTGGAATTACCTCAGATCTCGTTTGCTGCGACAAGAGAGATCTCGGTGATCCAGTTAGCTTGGACCATTTTAGAAACAAATTAACAGCAAGTCTATAAAAAAGTTTTCTTTTTTTTTAAATATATAGTGTGTGTTAGTACTGTTATATTTACTCTCTAGTTAAATACTTAGATAGTATAAATAGTTTAAAAGTTAGGGCCTTGTTGGCTTCTTAGTTTGTGTGGGCCTTTAGCCCTTTTTTCTCTACTATTAATACTTATAATAGTCAGGCTTTTTCTGTGGGCCTCTTAGCCCTATATTTGTATATATATATATATATATATATATATATATATATATATATATATATATATATAAACACTATTATAAATAGTGCCTGGATTGGGCTTAGTTGTTTGTGGATCTAATTTACTGTTTTTTCTCAAGTATGTTGGATGATAGGGCGAAATCCCATCCCAAATTGGGATTCAAAAAAATGCCCAGATTGTGGGCAGAAAATGTCCGTCACTGACGGACACATTCAATGTGTCTACTGTCTGGGTTCTAAACACCTCGAAGACACCTGTAGCATTTTCTCTTGGAGAGAAGGAGGAAACTTATAGACAGGGGATTGCTGCAGCAATCTTTCTCGGAAGTTTTGAGTAGCCATGAGGGTGCTAGTACGTCCTCCAAATCCTCAAAATCCAAGTCTTCAGCTAAGGTCTCAAAAAAGGCTAAGATTTCAGAAGGAGGGTCATTGGTTCCACAGTCATCGGAACTGAGCGTACCTTTGATTCGGAGCCAGCTCTCAGTATTGGAGCTGGTCTCTGAAGTTCCTTCTTCACCCTGCTCCAGTCAACATCTTTGGTGCATTCAGCTAAGTCTTCAGTTAGCCTTTCAGATTTGGACATGGATTGGCTAGTGCAGAAGCTTTTACAGGCACCTGGACTTGCCAAATTGTTGTTGGCCCCGACCAGCTCATCGATACCAAAGACCATGGAACCGGACTTGTCTACTCCTCCCCCAAGCTGTACTGGACTCTCGGAGCTGAAGGAAATTGAACCAATGGTGGTTGAACCCTTGGAGCCGATACCCGCACTGGTGTTATCGGCTCCATCTACTCGGATGTCCTCAGTGCCGACCAAGGGCTCTAGGAGCCGATGCTCTCCCTTCGGGTCCGGGGAGGATAGTAGCACCAACTTGTCAGTGCCGACTTTTCCTCTCGGGGCTTTGGCTCGGATGAGCTCCGCTCCTACCTCAGGCTTGGAGCCCAGGGTTTCGGTGTGGGAGGATTGGACAGTACTCTTGGGTTTGTCCACTCCTTCTCGTCAGAGCTGTGGTGCCTTCGATGCTATGAGGAGACTTTTGTCTCCAAAGAGAACATCAGCATTGGTTCAGCTTTCCCTCTCCACTCAAGCTCCTGTGTCTGCTTCTTCATCTACCGATCCCTCTAAGCGTAGAGACCACGAGCCTCAAGTACCCCCACAGGGCATCCCCTGCTCTTCTGAGACCTCCCCAGATCCCCTCACTGAGGAAGTGCCCAGGAAGAGACTGTGCAAGAGGAGGCACTTAGACTCCCCACAGGAGTCTTTCACATCTGACACGGACTTAGATGAGTCAGAAGGGTCCCCTCGATCCCCCTCTGAGGATATCTCCTTTGCAGAGGGGCGATTGGCAGTCCAAGACCCCTACTGAGAATGAGTGTGTGCTCTTGAAGGCTTTTGGGTCTCAACCTTCCACTTCTTGGGTTTCTCCGCCTTATGAAGAGCTCATGGAACTGATCTCTTGTAAGGCATGGGAGTCACCGGAGCCCATGGAACCTGTCCCTCGTAGACCCAATAAATTCATATCTGCCCCAGTAGACAAGCCATTTTTGACAAAAGGAGTGCCTGTTGATGCCATGGTGGTAGATGCAGCCACCAAAAAGGAAGTATCTGAGACATCCTCTTCTATCCATCCCCCTAACAGAGATTCTAGGGTTATGGATAGATATGGGAAGCACATGTTTAGTTCAGCAACTTTTTCTCTTCGATCACTGAACTACTTAACCCATTTTACAAGACTACAGAGAGATCTCCTGAAAGAGCTAGGAGATACTCTCCAGGGTACGATAGCTGCAGGAGTGGCCGACAAAGTCAACGCCCAGCTCGCTACCCTAAACTCAGTGGTGAACTTGTCCATGCGTCTGATATCCTATGCAGCTGATGGTTTGAGTAGAGCCGCTAGTTCGGGCATTGCTCTTCGAAGACAAGCCTGGATGTGTCTCTGTTCCTTTGCGGAACCCTTTAAGTCTTCCTTTATTAATACCCCCATTCAATGGCTCATCACTGTTTGGGCCACAAGTAAAGGAAACTTATACAGGTGTGAGCAGGAAGGCAAGACCTTATCTGCCATTGAGGTCTGTTTATCCACCCCTACTCGGCCCTACCCAAAGGTCACTGGGGGGGGGTGTGGTTCCGAAAAACTCAGGCAGCCTTTCAGGACACACGTGGAGAAACGCCCTGTAGAGGCAGAGGATGGGGTTATAATGGAAGACGCCGCTCCCATGGAAGAGGGGGTCTGCAGCAACAGGGTGACAGAGGTCAGTTCTCTGGTCATTCCTACCAGCACCCCTGAAAGGGGGCCTGACTGTTCAGCTCTGGAGACAGTCGGGGGTCGCTTGTCTTTGTACCCAGAAGCCTGGCTAAACATAACATCGGATACTTGAGTACAAAACATCATTTCCAGAGGATATTTCATACCATTCTTTACCCCTCCCATTCCTATCAAGAAAATCCCAGATGTTCCACCCAAGCTCAGGGAACAAGCAATCATAGAGGTCTACAAATTGCTAGAAAAAAGTCATCCAACCAGTCCCAGCAAACCAAGTCGGATTCGGAACTTACTCAAGATTCTTTTTGGTACCAAAGAAAACAGGGGACTGGAGACCTATCTTGGACCTCAACAGACACAACCAGTTTGTAAAGAAAGAGAAGTTCTGAATGGTCACACTTCAGTCCATTCTTCCCTTCTTAGGGAAAGACGATTGGATGTGCTCCATAGATCTCAAGGACATGTACTACCATTTAAAGATGAACAGATGCTCCAGAGATAATCTGCACTTCCGGCTGGGGGGCAATCATTACCAGTTTCGAGCACTGCCCTTTGGTCTCACTACAGCCCCCAGAGTGTTCACCAAATGCATGGCAGTGGTCACGACTCACCTGAGGTGTCTAGTATTCCAGGTGTTTCCATACCTAGACAATTGGCTCCTCACCGCTACCACCAGGCATCAATTGACTCAGGCAACACAATACACTCTGACACTCTACCATCAATTAGGCATTACAATCAACTCTGAAAAGTCTGCCTTATCGCCATCTCAGCATATCGTTTTTATAGGAGCAGAGTTAGATACCTCAACTACCACTCTACGTCTCCCTATCAAAAGAGTCTCTCTTCTCCGCCAAAACTTCAGCTCACTGGTGTCAAAGAACAAAGCTACAGCAGCAGAGATATTGAAAGTACTAGGTTTGATGGCGGCAGCAATCCTGGCTATACCACTCACAAGGATGCATATGCAAATTCTTCAATTGCTCCTCTTTGCTCAGTGGTATTACCAGAAACTACCAATGCACCACATGATTCTTATCAGGATTCTTGCAGGAGAGACCTTCGGTGGTGGTTGACGTCTCTTCATGTAACAATCGGAAGACCCTTTGCCCCCCCCCCCCAGTGTAGCCACTGTGACCACAGACGCTTCCCTGATAGGGTGGGGGGGCATTTTCAGGGAAAGACTGCCCAAGGCACATGGACAGATCAAGAATCACATCTGCACATCAATGTTCTAGAGTTCAGAGTGGTACTTCTGGCGTTGCAGTACTTTCAGGACTCTCTTCCTCTAGGATCTATTGCAATTCAGACTGACAACATGTCAGTAGTCTGGTACGTGAACAAGCAGGGTGGAATCAAGTCTTATCCCCTTTGTCGAGATGCTCTCAGGGTCTGGCAATGGGCTGTGTCATCCCAGCGTTTTCTGTTAGCCATGCACATCCCGGGGAAATCCACCTTGATAGCGGACAAGCTAAGCAGGGCAATATTACTCACTCATGAGTGGTCTCTCAAACAACAGTTTGCGTAGTCGATTTTTCGCAAATGCAGCCAGCCTTGCTCTAACCTTTTCGCCAGCCACATCAATTCAAAATGCAGAAGCTACTTTGCCCTAATACCACCTCCCGGTCATCCCGCACTTTTACACGATTGGCCCCCGGGTCTCCTTTATGCATTTCCACCCTTCCCATTAATACCCAGATTTTTACAGAAAGCAAAATCACTGGGAAGGACTGTTATACTCATAGCCCCCTACTGGCCTTGACAGATTTGGTTTCTGTTTCTCCACCATCATCTCTTGGAAGATCCATGGATCCTGGACCCAGTTCCGGACCTTCTGATTCACCCGTCAGGGGATCTTCATCTTTCTCTGCAGTCCCTGAAACTGACTGCTTGGCTATTCCACTTCCCCTAATTGCCAGGCTTCATTCAATTTCTGAAGATACAAGACAGATTCTCTTGTCTTCTCACAAGCCATCTACCAGGAAATTAAATGGCAGTAAATAGAAAAGGTTCTCAATCTGGGCTAACGTGCAGAACATTGACCCTTTCTGAGCTCCGCTATCTTCGATTTTAGAATTTTTAACAAAAATTTTTAAGGAAGGGGCAGCAGCTGCTACAGTTCGAGTTCAGTTAGCTGCTATCTCAAATTTTCACCTTGGTCTTGGTGGCTCAAATATTATGAACCATAAATTATCTAAAGCCTTCCTTAAAGGCTTTCTTCATAAGAGACCTCCGATCAAAATTCCCTTTTCTCCCTGGAATTTAAACCTTATGCTGTCTCAAATTATTCTTCCCCCTTTTGAACCAGCATCTTCTTGTGATTTAAAATTTTTATCTTGGAAAACAATATTTCTTATGGCCATTACGTCTGCCCGCAGAGTGTCAGAACTTCAAGCATTATCTATCAGATCACCCTACATGATCTTCCATGCTGATAGAGTATCTCTCAGAACAAACCCCTCATTTTTACCTAAAGTCTGTTCTGAGTCAAATAACAATCAAGTCATTGAACTGCCAGTCTTTTTCCCCAACCACTCTAGCAAATTGGAATATATGCTGCACACACTTGATGTTCACAGACAGCTCAGATTTTATCCTGACAGAACTAAGGATATTAGGAAATCAGACCAACTTTTTGTATCCTTCTCAGAAGCAAGAAAAGGCAATCCAGTGGCTAAAACAACTTTTTCTAAATGGTTATCCAATTGTATATCCTTTGTTTATGAGAAAGCGAGCATGCCTTTAATGCACAAACCAAAAGCTCATTCTACCAGAGCTGCTCTACCGCTTCTGCTTTTCAAGCTAAATTGCCCCTTGACAATATTTTCGGTGCAGCCACTTGGTCTAAGCCTCATACCTTTATTACACATTACAAAGTAAATAGGGTTTCAAGGGACAGGTCTTCCTTTGGTTCTACAGTACTGAAGAACATACTCCCATGAGCCACACAAGGTTGAGGGTGCTAGGGACGCTACCCATCAGTGAGAATAAATGGCGAGATTTAACAACTTCACATATAGAAGTTATGTACTTACCATAACGTTCCATGGGAGTTGTTTATCTCACCTTTATTCTCACGTCCCCTGGCTGACTGTTGACTTAGAGCCTAGTACCATCCTGGTTATTCAATATTTCTTCTTCCCCTTTGGGAAGTGTTCTTCGTATATATATATATATATATATATATATATATATATCAGAGGGTACGTATATGTTGTATATATGTATATACTGTTATTCGCAGTAAACAAGATCTGAGGTAATTCCGGCAGTGCATTGTGGGATAAGGGGCTGGTCTCGAGCTACTGGCAAA
Source organism: Protopterus annectens (assembly GCF_019279795.1). Classification (NCBI taxonomy): domain Eukaryota; kingdom Metazoa; phylum Chordata; order Ceratodontiformes; family Protopteridae; genus Protopterus; species Protopterus annectens. The sequence goes on along the minus strand of NC_056738.1, from coordinate 562,216,882 downwards.
CCTTAAGCTTGCTATCGGCCGTGTCGGAGCCGTGGATCAGCTCCGAGCCCATCAGTGAGAATAAAGGCAAGATAAACAACTCACATGGAACGTTATGGTAAGTACATAACTTCTATTTTCTGACTCTCCCAGGGGGTGGGGGGTGCGGGTCTCTTTATCTGAGACTATTTCTAGAATGTGCCAATGTTTTCAGCGGGTGAAAACTATGGATCTGATGTTGTCCATCTTCATTCATATTTGACTCTTTGTCCGTTATATCAAGCTTGCTCCAGCCAAAAACTCTCGAGCTAAGGCTACCAATACTGACTCTCTTCCGTTTACCTCAGATCTCGTTTGCCCCATAGAAAATTGGACACATCAGGCATGCTCTCAGCTAAGTGCTAACTTTTTTGATTATAAAAAGATATTTCTCTATCCTTTTTTTACTAGTTTCTTTCTTTCTTACTTCCTAATACTGTCCTTAGTGTGTGTTAGCTGTTTAAAACTAGTATCTAAACCCCTTTTCATATCTTTTAGATAGTCTGACTTACCATAGTTGGTATAGGCACCTCCTTCCCTCTACCTATGGGTTATTCTTGATACCATTGCTGGTATCTTTAATTTCCCCCTCTCTTTTTCCTACCCTTTTTTGTGGGTATTCTCAGGTACCATCGTTAGTATATATATATATATATATATATATATATATATATGTAGATATATATATACATGTGTGTGTATATAAATCTTTATCTTTACTTCTTGTTTCCTTGAGTGTTTGTGTCTTGTGTGTGTGTGTGTGTGTGTGTGTGTGTATCATTGCATGTGCCTTCTTTAGTGAAAATGTCAGAAAAGTAGAAGGGAACCACAGGGTTCAAATAATGCAGTGACTTCGGCAGAAAGATGCCAAATTCCGATGGGCATCTTTCATGTGTTTATTGCTCAGGTGTCCCTCGTCTTGAGATGTGAACCCATGTGAACTCTGCAAGGGTTTCAGTGCTCGCACCCTTGCAGAGAGATGGAATAAATTCATTCTCAAGGGTTTTACTAAAATGCCCATTCAGTGAAGCTTTAACTGAGGTGGAAATATCTGAATCTCCCAAGACAGATTTGAAGAAAAGAAGCCACTCGGTACCATCATCTCCCAAGGTACATGAGTCTAAATCTTCTAAGTCTCAGGTTCCGACTCACTTATCGGAACCAAAACCTAAAGTTCCTAAGACTGCACTAACTTTTACTCCAGCACTGAAACCTGCAAAATCACCCACGGTGGTGTGTATTGTTGAGTTTACCCAAACTTCTACAGTGCCGACCTTGTCTTTGGTACCGCCAACCTCCTAGCACCAACAATGGTCTCCTCAAATGTTACGATTCCGTCTTCCCCTGCCAAGCAAGTACCCTGTTCAGCAAACCATAGTGCCAAAGGTTGAAGTACTAAGTACCCCCAGGAATAGATACTCCCTATCTACAGACCCTTTTTGGGTCAGCAATTAAGCCCTTTTGTAGCTACACCAGAATTGCCTTCGAGGATGTCCATCCCCTTTTCCAGGAGTCTTTCAGAACTGGAAGTAATTAGAATGGTGGATCAGCTCTTGGCAGCCAGAAGTCATCCTGCTCCCCCTCGCACCTCTTTCCCTCCCGGAGATGAGATTTACTCTCCAAGGACTCCCACTTATCTTCCTCCTTCAACTTCTTCTCAGGTCTTGGAGCACACTACTTTGACATTCCCAGTGCCAACTACTTCAGTTCTGATGGTGGATCTCACCTTGCTACTGGAACTGACTCTGTGGTCTTCAGCTCCATAAGAGCCATCACAGCCACAGGACCATGATTTGGCTGCTGGATCCAGGATCCCTGGTTCAGCTCCAATTTTTTCCACAGTGCTGACTATGGTTCCTGGTGTCCTGGCAGTTGCAAGTCCTCTGTCGGCTCCTAGTCTGGGGGGCAGCTCATAGGAGTGGGATGTGACCCCAGTTCTGAGGTTGTCTTTCTCATTTCCAGGCTCCCATCCCTCTTCAGATGGGCCTGCCTTCCAGATTATGGAGAGAGTCCTAGCCTCAGCAAGCCAACAGTTGGCACCATCCCTGTTGAAGTGTCACATTTATGGTCTTTGGCTTACAGCTGTCACAATCTGCTACATTGGGACAGTGGGCAAAAAAGCAGCAAGATACCCTCCTGGATGACCCCCTATCTTCAGAGTCCCCCTCAGACCTTCCCACTGAGGAGCCACCCTATAAGAGATCATGCAAGAGGAAGCACCTGGATTCTCTTGAAGAATCGCTCACTGAGGATACAGATTTCGATGAAGGGGAAGGGTCCCCATGGCCACCCCCTGAAGATGCCTCCTTTGGAGACATCCTGGAAATTCTGAAACAGAGGAGTCTTTGGAAGTCCTTAAACCCATCCTCTGAGGAATCTGTCTTCTTGCAGGCTTTTTGTGCCCAGCCATCTACTTCTTGGGTGACCAGCCCTAAAGATGAACTAATGAAGCTCATCATGCAGCATGCATGGAAGTCTTGTGATACCATAGAGCCAATCCCCCAGAAACCTGACAAAATTCTTTCACCCTCGGAAGATCAGCCCCACTGGTCAAAAGGTCTAGCAGTACATGCCATGTTGGTGGTGGCAGCAATGAAAAAAGGAACTCACTGAAGAGAGTTCAACTGTCCATCCTCCAAACCGAGAGGCTCAGACAATGGAGAGATTTGGAAAGTGGGTCTTCACTATTCAGTCTTTGAACTTCTTGGCACACTTCACCTGACTTCAAAGGGCTCTGATAACTGAGCTCTCAGAGACCTTAGCAGGAGCAGTGTCTGATGAGGTCCAGAATAAAGTTCAGTTCCCAGCTTGCAATCCTAGAGTCAATCCCAAGTTTTCTATGTGGCCTACTGCACATACAGCCAAAGGGACATCTAGGGCACTGGGTACAGGCATTGCCATTAGGTACCATGCCTCGATGCACTTGTGTGATTTTCCGGACCCCTTTAAGTCTTCCTTTGTCAGTGCTTCAGTGGATGCTACTTTGTTGTTTGTCCCAAAAGTCAGAGACACATTAGCCAGGTGTAAGATGGACAGAAAGACCCTTTCTGCTGTGGGCATGTGTTTTTCCACTCCTCAGTGACCTTACATCAGGAGTCAGAGGGATGAAAGGATGCAGTTCAGGAGGACCCAAGGGCCTTTTCAGGACACACGTGGTGAGTATTCCCCCCAAGGCAGAGGGGAGAACTCTTCAGGAAGATACCCCTCCCATCACAGAGGGGGCCTGCATAACCAGGATGCCAGAAAGTCCTTCTCTGGACAACCCTACCAGTGCTCCTGAGTGGCGGCCCAATTGCTTACCTCTGGAAGCAGTCAGGGGAAGATTCTCTCTGCACCACTCAGCCTGGCTCACAATAACATTGGATTCCTGAGTGCAGATGATAATTACCAGAGGTTACCACATTCCCTTCAATCTTTGCCCTAAACCACAAAAGCAAATCCCCAACATTCCTCCCAGTCAGAAGGATATAGCAGCACTAGAGATTCAAAAGCTGCTTTTAAGAAAAGTTGTCCAAACAGTCCCACAAGACCAGATAGGATCCAGATTTTACTCAAGATTCTTTTTAGCACCAAAAAAGACAGGGGACTGGATGCCAGTCTTAGACCTCAGTATACTAAACATGTTTATACGACAAACAAAATTCCAGATGGTCACGGTTCAGTTTATCCTCCCTTTTCTGGAGAAAGATGATTGGGTGTGCTCTATAGATCTTCAGGATGCGTATCACCACATAAAAATGGACAAACGCTCCATAAGATTTCTCCACTTCTGGCTAGGAGCCAGTCATTACCAATTTTGAGCACTGCCCTTTGGTCTCACCACAGCCCACAGGGTGTAAACCAAATGCATGGCAGTTGTAGCAGCTCACTTAAGGCTACAGGGATTCCGGGTGTTTCCATATTTAGATGACTGGCTCCTCACCGCCCCCACCAAGCATCTGCTGCTTTATACCTTGGACTACATTCTACGCCTTGCCAAGTCCTTAGGCATTTCAATAAACAGAGCAAAATCCCAACTATCTCCCACACAGGGCATAGAATTCATTGAAGCAAAGCTAAACATGAAATCCTGCATGGTTTCCCTGCCTCATCACAGAATGGTAAAGTTGAGATCATAACTGCAAGTGATACTCTCTCAAGACAAGGTTCCTGCTCAGCTAGTCTTGCAACTTCTTGGGTCCATGGCAGCGACAATAACTTAAGTTCCCCTGGTGAGGTACCACATGAGGCTACTTCAGTGGCTCCTGGTATCACAATAGTCACTGTTAACTCACCCAGTGTCTCATCCAGTCCTCATAACAAACCACTCCAGACAGCATTTATCTTGGTGGATGAAGCTAGAAGAGAATTTATGGAGTTGCCCCTTCTACTCCTCTCAGCCCAAGGCTGTAGTGACCATAGATACTTCCTTGAATGGATAGGGGTGTATTTTCAGGGAAGGACAGTCCAAGGTACTTGGTTCCCTCAAGAGGCCAATCTGCATATCAATGTTTTAGAACTGAGGGCTGTGCTTTCAGCGTTGGAAGCATTTCAGTCTGCCCTTCCTTCAGGGACAATTGCAGTCCAGTCAGACAACATGTCAGTGGTCTGGTACATCATCAAACAGGGGGGAACCACATCTTACCCTCTGTCAGGAAGCCCTAAGAGTTTGGCAAGGGCCAATCTCCTCCAACCGCTTTTTGATAGCAATGCATATCCCAGGGAATTCCAGCGTGATTGTGGACAAACTGAGCAGATGTATTCTCCTGCCTCATGACTGATCTTTCAATCCCAATGTAGCGATGAAGATCTTTCATTGATGGGGTCAGCCTTGCTGTGACCTGTTCGCCTCTCCCATAAATCCCAAATGCAACAGCTTCTTTGCCCTAATCCCACCTCGGGGCAGTCCCTGAGAGATGCTGTTCTCCACGATTGGCCCCCAGGACTTCTTTATGCCTTCCCACCAATCCCTTTAATTGCCCCATTTTCTGGGGAAAGCCCAATGGTTGAGAAGCAAAGAGATTCTCATTGCACCTTATTGGCCCCATCAAGTCTGGTTCCCCTTTCTCTGGCCTCACCTAGTTTACCGCCCATGGACTCTGGATCACTGTTATCTCATCCTCAGTGCTTGATCCATCCCAACCTGCAAAATCTCAAGCTGACAGCTTGGTTTTTACACTTCCAGTAATTACCAGACAAAATATTTTGTCCTCCCCCAGTACAAAAGATACTTCTGGCTTCTCATAAACCATCCACCAGAAAACTTTATCTTAGCAAATGGAAAAGATTTGTTTTTTGGTCTGATAGAAATAGTCTTGATCCTTTCACAGCTCCAGTTGATAAGGTCTTGAATTACTTATCCACCTTATTTCATTTTGGAGCCTCAACTTCTACCATTATAGTTCATTTAGCTTCTATTTTGAATTTTCATAATGGATTTGATGATCATTATTTAATGTCTCACTGTCTTTGCAAAACGTTTCTTAAATTTCTTGAAACCGTCTTTCAAAGATCCCATACCGCTTTGGGACTTAACGGTGGTCTTGCAATGTTTGGTTTGTCAGCCCTTTGAGCCAGCAGCCACCTGCGATCTCAAGTTTGTATCTTGGAAGACCCTCTTCCTGGTAGCTATCACATCTGCTAGGAGAATTTCAGAGTTACAGGCTTTGTGTGTAAAGTATCCGTATATCATTTTTCACAAAGAGAGATTATCACTCAGAACTAATCTTTCCTTTCTGCCTAAAGTTGTGCCAGACTCCAATATTATTCAGAACATAGATTTACCAGTCTTCTTTCCAAATTTCTCAAACAAGGGAGAATATTAATTGCATTTTTTGGATGTTCACAGACATTTATGTTTTTATTTGGACTGAGCAAAATCATCTAAGAAATCAGACCTACTCTTTCTATCCTTTTCAGGTACTAGACTGGGCAAGCCAGTTTCAAAAGTCACTGTCAAAATGGTTGAAAGACTGCATTACATTTGTTTATAGTCAAAATAAATTAGACTTACCAACAAAAGTTAGAGCTCATTCTACTAGATCTGTTTCCACTTCAGTAGTTTTTCATTTCAGAGCTTCGGTGGATGATATATGCACAGCCACAACTTTGGCTACCCCTCATACCTTTATCACTCATTACAAATTGGATATGGTCTCCAGGGGAAGAGCATCCTTTGGCTCTATGGTACTCAGGAATATCCTTCCTTAGGGCCTCCCAGGATCTAAAGTAGCTGGGGACTGTGTCCCAACAGTCAAGTATGAATAAAAATGAACAACATCAGATAAAGAAGTTATGTCTTAACCATAACATTCCATCTGTCTTGTCGATCTTCATTCATTCTTGACATCCCACCCTCCTGCCCCCTCCTAGGAACTCCTGGAGGTTCGGAAATAGTCCTGAGGTCCTAGTAGGGTTGTTGCTCAGACAAAGCTTCCTTGATTTTCTTCGTAATGGCCAAACTTGATCTGAAGTAAAGGAAGAGAGGCAGTGTGGATAGCCTTAGCTCGAGAGTTTTTGGCTGGTGCAAGCTTGATATAATGGCCAAGTCAGTTTTGAGGATCAGAACAAAACCCAACAGTCAAGAATGAATGATGATTGACAGAACAGATGGAATGTTGTGGTAAGACATAACTTCTTTTTTTCAGTCCCTAACACAATACTATGAGCTGTTACAAAAGGAATTTCCAGAATCTGCATCAGTTCCTCTAGTTCTGTCAGCCTTGGAGGATGTGTATGTTACTGCCTGCAGTTTTCCTGATAGTCAGCCATCTGCCCCCTCAAAAAGGCAGACAGGATGTATAAAGTTCCTCTGTTTTTTAAGTTTTTATGCACTCTTTCCGTATATGATCTATCAACTACAGCTTTAGTTAACCCTTTTACTGCTAAACATGTCCTTAACTCAAGTCCTACTATTTCTGATAAGTATAGAAAGATTACTGATAAGTATGGGAAAACTTTGAATGTGATGTTGTCCTATCTTGCCTTCATTCTTGCTTGATTGGTTCGGATCCGATTCTAGGATCTGTTTCGGCTTTTATTTTCAGACTTGAGGTGCTCTGCCAGCTTGTGGCTAACTCCCTATCCCAGCATGCACTGGAACCATCCCCAGATTCCATTTGCTGCTAAACAGATCAAGCATTTGTCTGATAGCTCTGGCTAAGTTTAACTCTTTTATTGATCTTTTTGATTATTTTTTTAGTCACTATTCCTTGGATTACTATAGATTTGAAGGTTTCTACTGCTACTTGTGATATTGGCTTTTCGTTCTTGGGCTGTTTTGATATTGGCCATTGTTTTTTTTACTAGGCCTTGTGTTTCTTGTTATTCAGTGTAGTTGGTGTGTGACTGGTACAGTTTGTTTAAAGTAGAGAACTGTATCAGAGCCTATTTAAGTCAGAGGGCTGTGTCCTTGGTTATTTCCTGTAGAGCTTGTAGTTTTTTATTTGTGTTGTGATGTCTTTAGTAGCTTAATCCATTTAAGTTAGAGGGTTGAGCCAAAACAAAATATGTTAATTTGGCTGGTGTTGTTTTTAGACTTTCTCATTTCTCTGTGTTCTGTAGTTCTTAGTAGCTCAATCTGGTTAACTTAAGAGGATTGAGCGAAAAAAAAAGTCTGTATCCCTTTTTCTTTAGAACCCATTTTGGATAGAGGGTCGTGAACTTACTTTTTCCTTGTTACTGCTATTTTCATCTTTCATAAGATGTCTGGTAAGGATTCTAAACCTATCAGATTTAAGAAGTGTGAGAGATGCAGCAAAAAGATGCCTCTCAGCAATAAATGCAGCCTTTGTTTATTGCCTCGGGTTGGTCCATCTCCAGGAGTCATGCTCTATTTGCCATTCTTTTGATCATAGAGCCCTCCTGGAGAGGAAAAATAAACTGATCTTAAAAGGCCTACTAAAAGCCCCCTTCTTGGAGGCACTGGAAGAAAGTCCAGGTTCTCCTAGATCAGATAAGTCCCCTTCTACAAAGTCTGACAAGTCAGGCAAATCTTCAAAATCTGGCAAAAGACCTTCCTCCTCTTCGTTCTTGGATCCGGCATACAGGATTCCTCACCTGTCCTCCTCAGATGCAAAATCTGTTGGATCAGACATGGCTCCATCAGCTCCAACACATTCTTGCTTGGTGCCAGTGGAGTTTGAGCTTAGGAACAGGCCCCCAACTTTGTAGCTGGTCTCACCTATTTTTGAGATCACCAGTATTACAGAAGACTAAATCTCCCATTCCCTTGACCCGATCTTCCAGGAGTCTTTCAGATGATGATGTGGATTGTGTGGTACAGAGGCTGCTACAGACACCAGTGCTAGCCAAATTATTGTTGGATCTGACCTCCAGGTCTTCGGATCTGATGGCATCCACTACCTCTGCTCCAAATCCTCCTCTGATCCAACCACTGGCTTCAGAGTTGGAAGGTCCTGAGTTGGTACTAGTGGAAGTGTCGGATCTGAGACCCACCATTGCTTTCATGAATCCAACCATGACTCAGACTTCCTTGGCTCCACTGGAGCTGGAGGGGTCTTGGAGCCAATCGAGTCTGGGTAGGTCAGTCTGATCGGATAGCTGTCGGATCTGACTTTGCCTTTCGGGGCCTTGGCTTGATTGAGTTTGGCTCCTACCTCAGCCTTGGGTCCATTGTCCTTGGTTCCAGAGGGTCCTTTAGTTTCTTTAGATCCAGGGATCCCTTCAGATCAGGGATAGGGGGGCCTTTGAGGTCTTGAGGAGATTGCTGTCTTCACAGACGGGTCCACAGTCCTCTATGGATGTTCCTCCCTCTAGAGCATCGGTGCCTGCCTCTTTACCTTACACCCAAAGGGATGCAGAGACCCTAGGCCTCAGAATGCCCCACTGGGCACCCCCCCACTCTTCCAAAGAGGTCCTTAAGAAGAAAATTTGCAAGAGGAAGCACTTAGACTCTCTGGAGGAGTCCATCACTTCTGATACAGACATCAATGAGGCTAAAGGGTCCCCATTGTCACCTCCTGATAACGTCTCCTTTGGAGACATTCAGAAAATGTTAAAGCAGAGAGATAACTGGAAGTCCACTAACCCATCAGCTGAGGAGTTTGTATACTTGAAGGCCTTTGAGTCTCACCCTTCCACCTCTTGGGTGATTCCACCATTTGATGAGCTCCTTGAGCTGGCTTCTCAAAAGGTATGGAAGTCCTCAGATTCTGTGTAGCCTACTCATAGGAGGTCATATAAATTTATTACGTCCTCCCCAACAAATATTTTTTGGCGAAGGGAGTCCCAGTCGATGCCATGGTATTGGTGGCAGCCACTAAGAAGGAACTCTCAGAGACATCTTCTTCTGTCCCTCCCCCAAACAAGGATTCCAGGACTATGGACAGGTATGGAAAGTGCATTTTTTCTTCAGTGGCCTTTTCTCTCAGATCACTGAGCTACCTCACACATTTTACAAGACTGCAGAGGGATCTCCTGAAAATGCTAGGAGATACCCTTTAAGTTTCAGTAGCTGAAGAATTTGCCGACAAAGTAACTTCTCAGCTCGCTACCTTAAACTCAGTTGTTAACACATCCATGAGGCTCATCTCCCATTCAGCTGATGGAGCGAGTAGAGCAGCGGGTTCTGGAATTTCCCTGAGAAGACATTCTTGGATGTGCTTATGTGACTTCACGGAACCTTTAAGTCTTCCTTTGTTAACCCCCCTTTTGACAGCTCATCTTTGTTTGGGCCTAAGGTAAAGGACACACTAACCAGATGTGAACAGGAAGGAAAGACTCTGTTTGCCATAGGAGTCCATTTTTCCATGCCTACTAGACCTTATCTCAAAGGTCAGAAAGGTAGTGGTAAGATGTGATTCTGAAAATCACAGAGGTCTTTTCAGGACACATGTGGTGAAAGTTCCCCCAAGGGCAGAGGGGGAAGTAAAAATGGAAGACGCTGATCTCATAGCAGAGGGGGGTCCACAAAAGCAGGGCAACAGAGAATCTTTCTTTGGTAGGCACTTTCAACTATCCTGAAAAGAGGTCTGATTGTCCAGCTCTGTAGGCAGTCGGGGGTCACTTATCTTTGTACCCAGAAGCCTGGCGACAACTAACAAAAGGCAAGAGGAACCTTGACGATTGGATGGGAGAAAGGAAATTCACCCCAGGGATCACGTCAGTCGCCCTGCTAGACAGGGGTCGGTCCAGGAAAGTAAATAATGTGGGAAGAAATAGCCAGGGAATTGTTATGGCTAGGCTTGTATAGGCCCTAGGGCTGATAGCCTAGTACCAACCTATGAACCTATGAACCAAATGGGTACAAAGCATCATATCTAGCGGTTACATCATCCTGTTTTCCCTTCCTGCTTCAAAGATGAAAACAGTTCCAGATGTTCCACCCAGTCAGAAGGAACAGGCAACTCTGGAGATTCAAAAGTTGTTAGACAAAGGAGTCATCCAAGAAGTCCCTGCAGACCAGAAAGGATTCGAAACTTACTCAAGATTCTTTTTAGTACTAAAGAAAACAGGGGACTGGAGACCCATTCTGGATCTCAGCATTTTAAACAAATCAGTAAAGAAGAGCATGTTCTGGATGGTGACACTGCAATGATACTCCCATTCCTGGGAAAAGATGATTGGATGAGCTCTATAGATCTCCAGGATGCGTACTACTACATAAAAATTGACAGGTGATCAGAAGACACTTGCACTTTAAGCTGGGAGCCAGTCACTACCAGTTTAGAGCTCTGCCCTTTGGCCTGACTACAGCCACCAGAGTGTTCACTAAATGTATGGCAGTAGTAACAGCTCACTTGAGATGTTTAGGATTCAGGGAATTTCCATTCTTGGACGACTGGCTCTTGACCACCATGACCAGGCATCTGCTAATCAAGGCCAGAAATGCAACCTTGCAATTCTGCTCTGACCTAGGGATTACTATAAACTCCAAAAAATCTGCCTTAGTGCCTTATCAGTATGTGGTATTCATAGGGGCAGAATTAGATTCAACACAAATGATGGCAGGACTCCCACCAGATAGGGTCCAATCTCTTAAGGTACCAGGTGAGATATCTTTTGACAAGAAAGATAGCCCCGGTGAGGATAGTTCTCAAATCTCTAGGGATCATGGCGGCAGCAATAGTTTTAGTTCCCCTAGCACATCTGTATATGAGGATTCTTCAGTGGTTATTATCCACTCATTGGTCGATGCAAGAACTACCAATGTCTCACAAGATAATCATAATAGAAACTTGCAAAGAGGATCTTTGATGGTGGCTACACACCACTCAAGTGACTCTAGGTTGACTGTTTGTTCATTCCCAACCAGTGGCGACGGTGACAATGGATGCCTCCCAGATAGGGTGGAGAAGGCATTATCTGTGAAGGACAGTCCAAGGCACCTGGCAGAATCATGAAGCCCACTTGTACATCAGTGTCCTAGAGATGAGAGCAGTCTTTTTAGTGTTGCAAGCATTCGAGAACTTTCTCCCCCTGGGAACCATTTCAATCCAGAAGGACAACATGCCGGTCGTATGGTATTTAAACAAACAAGGAGGGACCAGATCTTACACCCTATGTCGAGAGGCCCTGAGAGTATGGCAATGGGCAACCTCCTCCCAATGGTTTCTGATAGCAATACACATCCAGGGAAAATTCAGTATAATAGTGGAGAGACTCAGCAGAGTGATTCTGATAGCCCACGAGTAGTCCCTGAAACAGGAAGTAGCGGAAAAAAAATTCTGAAAATGGGGCTGGCTTGGTGCGATCTGTTTGCAACATCCATGAATACCAAATGCAGCAGCTAATTTGCCCTCATCCCCCCTTTGGAGGAGTCGCCAAGGGATACAGTTGTACACAATTGCCCTCTGGGTCTCCTCTATACCTTTACCCCCTTTCCACTAATTCCCAAAGTCCTTCAGAAAGCCAGCTGTTTGGGAAGGGACTTGATACTCATTACTCCATACTGGCCTCGCCAAATCTGGTTCCCCTTCCTGTGGCCTCATCTTTGGGAGGAGCCATGGTTTCTGGATCTTCTGACAAATGCATCAAGAACACTCCAACCATCCCTTCAGACCCTCAAACTGACAGCGTGGCTGGTCTAATTCCAATGACAGCCAGGCTTCCAACCCTCTCCTGTCGGGTTAAACACATTCTTATTTCTTCTCATAAGGTTTCAACGAGGAAGATTTACAAAAGGAAATGGAGAAGATTCTGTTTCTGGGCTGAACATAACCACATCGATCCCCTTTCTGCTCCTATTAGTTTCATCCTAAATTTCCTAGCTAAACTATTCAGTGAAGGTGCAGCTGCACCTACTATTAGGGTTCAGCTAGCAGTGATCTCAAACTTCCATTTGGGAGACAATGTCACTAATATAATGTCGCATAAGCTATGTAAGGATTTTCTCCAAGGTGCTATTTTGTTAAGACCACCTATTAAGGACCCTCCAGTACCTTGAGATCTGAATTTCATTCTATTTTGTATAGTTTTTCCTCCCTTTGAACAAGCATCATCTTGCAAATTAAAATTTTTGAGCTGGAAAACCATTTTCCTGGTGGCTATCACCTCTGCTAGAAGAGTATCAGAGTCACAAGTGTTGTCTATAAAGCCCCCATATTTGTTTTTCCATAGAGACTGGGGTCTTTCCGAACAAATCCCTCTTTTCTACCTAAAGTGGTTTCAGAAACAAATTTGATCCAATCTATTGAGTTACCAGTTTTCTTCCCAAATTGTAAAAACAAAGCAGAATGCATATTACATAAATTGGATTTACCTATACAGTTATGTTTTTACCTACATAGAACTACTGAATTCCGGAAATCTGATCAGCTATTTGTTTCCTTTTCAGATTCTAAGAAAGGATCGCCTGTGTCTAAAGTTACTTTCTAAATAGCTGTCAGATTATATAACCTTTTGTTTACAAGTCTCAAAATAAAGAACTTCCACAAAAAGTTAAGGCTCATTCTACAAAAGCCACTGCTACTTCTTCAGCCTTTCTGACTAAGGTGATATTGATACTATTTGTGCTGCAGCAGCATGGGTAACCCCATACCATTATCACTCATTACAAAGTTGATTTGGCCTCCAGGAGTAGGGGTTCCTTTGGAGCTATGGTTCTGCGGAATATTCTCCTGTAAGCCACCCAAGAATCAGGTTGTAGGGACGCTGTCTCAATCAAGTAGGAATGAAGGCGAGATAGGACAACATCACATAAAGAAGTTACGTACTCACGATAATGTTCCATGTGTGTTGTCCATCTTCACCTTCATTCTTACATTCCACCCACCTTCCCCCTTCCTTTTTTTACACCTGGAAGACCGGGTCTAGTCAATTAAATCCCTTTGATCTCTGACCTTCTTCATAAGCCTCTGAGTCCTTTCTTGGAGTTAGGCAATACGATTATAAACTTGGGAGATACAAGATCTGAGGATGGTTCCAGTGCACGCTGGTATAGGGAGTTAACCACGAGCTAGCAGAGGACATCAACTTGAAAATAAAGGCCAAGTTGGATCTGAGGAATGGATCCTATCCCAATCAAGTAAGAATGAAGGCGAAGATAAGCAACATACACATAACGTTATGGTGAGTACATAACTTCTTTTTTTCTTAATTTTGAATTGTAAGGTTCATATGTTAAGGTTTGTCCTGACTAGTTGTGAAAGTATGAATAATGTTTTGTCTGCAATATTTTCTTGTGAGGAAAACATCTGCTTTAAATAACTTAATTTCTTTTATTGCTGAAGTCACTACTAATTGTATACAGAGTGTGTGTGTGTGTGTGTGTGTGTGTGTGTGTGTGTGTGTGTGTGTGTGTGTGTATATGAGTTTGTTGATATTTATTCAAGGACTATGGTCACTGGTACTGTTTTGAGGAGATTTGCATGACTGCATTCTCAGAACCTCCAAGATAATGTAAAAAATAAGATTTTAAATTCTCATTTGGACTGAGATTTAGGTTTTGGTTCCTCTACTGCAGAGGTGATCAAAAAGTGTTATGAAAGGAGTTAGCTGATTCATGGGGGCCTATGTAATAAATAATCAAAAGGCCACATTGTCAAATGTATTATCTGATCGACAATGCAGGCTGTTGATCTGCTCTGACTGAGATTGCGTTATGGTCGGGATCAGGAAATTTGCCCTTTTCCTCACTGTAGTGCAATCTTGGAGTTGGTATATATAATTAGTTGGGGGAGGGGGGGTTGATGGACTACATTGTCAATGAGGTGTTGTTCGACAATGTGGCCGTTCTATTATTTGAAGTAGACCCAATTCAGGGAATCTCTTAGACTTTTTCAGCCTTCCTTTTTCAGATTTTCCAAAGGATTCTCAAACTTCTCATCCAGTTTCAGTAAGAAACAAAATAAAAAGTCTCAACCAAGTGCAGGTAAACAGATGATCTGATGTTGTCAATTTTCATTCAATCCTCAACCAATGCATTCAGATCTAAACCTCATATCCATCTCAGTTGTTACTATAGCTCATGGCCAACAGAAACTCTCGAGGTCCTCCCTACCCATAATACACAGACCCCTAACATACCTCAGATCTCATTTGCTGCTTTCTTGTATAGGCATGTTCAGATTTGCATCTCGAGCATATTAAGAGATAAGTGGATTTTTCATTAAAACTTCCCTTCAAATTTCTTCTTTAAATGTATATAGTTGAGTATTTTCTTTTACCATTGCTGGTATTTTTCCTTAAGCCTTAAACTCCTTTTTCTTTGACTAACTCTACTTTTTACATGTTCGTGTATATTTTAGTATTATCGTCGGTACTTGTTTATCCTTTTTCCCATTTTTTTCCTACTCCTCTTTTAAAAAAAAAATCTATCTTTTTTGCTGTTACTTAAACTTTTTTAGTATGTCTGTAAAAGGATTTAAAAAGTGAAAAAATGCAACCATAAGCTGCCATATCTGATGCCCATGACCTTTGCATGTATTGCTTGGACACAGACTACCTTAATGTGAACTGTGACATATGTCAAAGTTTTAAACCACGTGCTATTGCAGACAGAAAAAAACAAGTTGATATTAAAAGGTCAGCTTCTGATTTCATTCTGAGAAGCCACATCTGGGGCTCACTCCCCTAAAATAGCTTCTCTCAAAAAATCCAAATTGGATCTGAACCCGTCTGGCTCCAAGATGTCTTCAACAGTCCCCAAAATGCCTTCGGATCAGAGTACTTTGGCTACAAAGATTCTTCCTTGGGTCTGATACTCTCCAACCATAGACCCAGTTCCTTCTAGAGTTCTGTCTCCCTTCCTTGAGAGATGGTGGTCCAAGTTGCCATCTATTGCTTCATCTCATTCTTTTGGGAGTCTTACTGAAGCTGGCGTGGATAGAATGATGAGGAAGTTTCTCTCTGCACAGATATAGATGGGAGTTTTCCTGGTCCTCCACTACTGCCTCCTTCTCTGATCTGACACTTCATTTCAGAGTCCTTGGATATGAGTTTGCCAAGACCATCTGATTCATATCTGAGAGTACTGGTGTCTTTGTATCCGATGTTTTTTTGAGTGCCCAGCTCCGATGAGTTTGGAGCTGATTGGCTTTTGAAGCTGAAGTGTCTCAGTCAGATCTGAGGTGTTTGAGTCGACTCCAAAGTTTTCAGAGCCATCTCTGTCCCTTGGAGCCTCGGCTCTGTACAGCTTGGCTCTGCCCTCTGCCTCAGGTGGATTGCCTTTGGGGCAGACAGAGCTGATGGGACTGATGCATGCCTTCTTGGTTCCATTGTTTTCCTTCTCCCTGGGACGGTCTGCCTTTGAGGTAGTGGAGAGACTTTTCTCTGCTTTGGAAGGACAGATGGTCTCTCCCCCCTTGGATCTTCCTTCTACATCCCATGTGTATATGTGCCAACAGCTTCAACATTCAATTTCACAGGGGCAGCCAGTCCAACTCCTCCAGGCTACCCAGTAGGGTATTAATCTCTCTTCCGACACTTCCATGGAACATCCCACTGAGAAAGTATCCCAGAAAAAAAAGTGCATAAGAAGGCACTTAGATTCTCCTCAGGAACCTGTCACATAAGACACAGATTTCGATGAAAGGGAAGGATCCCTCAGGTCACCACCCAGACATCTCATTTGGAGACATTCTGGATATCCTCAAGCAATGGGGTGGTTGGTCCTCCCAAAATCCTTCCCCAGAGGAATCAGTGTTTTTGGAAGCATTTGAACTGGCCCGTCTACCTCCTGGGTAACTCCACCCACTGATGAGCTCATTGATTTGATCTCTCAGTGGGCGTGGAAGGAACCTGATATGGTTGAATTCATCTCCAAGAGACCAGACTGAATTCTGGCACCTCTGACAGGAAAGGAACACTGGAGCAAGGGAGTACCAGTAGATGCCATGGTCATGGTGGTAGCCATGAAGAAGGAACTTGTGGAACAAAGTCTCACTGTCCATCCCACTAATAGAGAGTCCAAGGCTTTGGACAGGTTCTGGAAATGTGTCTGTGCTTCAGTGACCTTTGCTCTTAGGTTACTGAATTACCTGGCACATTTCACATGGTTACAAAAAGATTTGATTAAAGAACTGTCAAATACTGTTTTGGGGTCCACTACTGCAGAAGCTCAAGCTTTGGTAGCCTTGCAGTTGGCAACTCTTCAGTCCATTTCGAATTTGTCCATGAGGCTTATCTCTCATGCAGCTGAGGGTACCTCAAGGGCAGCGGGTTCAGGCATCTCAGTAAGGAGACCTGCCTGGATGTGCTTATGTGATTTTTACAGAGCCCTTCAAGTCTTCTTTTGTCAATGTTGCCTTTGATGGATCTTCCTTGTTTGATAAAGACACACTCTCCAGGTGCGAGAAGGATGGGAAGACTCTGTCTGCTGTAGGAGTACATTTTTGACACCTCCCCACAGGAACTTTTCTAGGAACCAATGAGGGGGATGGAAGATGTGGTTCAAAAAGTCTCAGGGTCCTTTCCAAGAGCCATGTGGAGATGTTTCCCCCAGAGGCAGAGGGAAGAACACCAATGGAAGACGCCACCCAAGTGGCAGAGGTGGTCTGTAAAACCAAGGGTTTAAAGATTCCTTATCTGACAAACCTAATCCAGTTCTCCTGAAAGGTGGCACGATTGTCCTCCTCTGGAGGCAACTGGGGGTCATTTATCCCTTTGTCAGAGAGCTTGGCTAGATGTCACAAAAGACACTTGGGTGCACTGGATTATTTCCAGAGATTATATAATTCCCTCTTCCCTTCCACCGCCATTCTCAGAAAAGTTTCCTGATGTTCCACCAAATCAGAGGAAAGCAGCAGCACTAGAAATACAAAAGCTGCTAGATAAAAAGAGTCATCCAAGAAGTCCCACCTGACCAGAAAGAATCCGGAACTTACTCAGGATTCTTTTTAGTGCCAAAGAAAATGGGAATAGAGATCAATTCTAGATCACAGCAACTTGAACAAGTCAGTTCAGCACTCAAAGTTTTGAATGGTCATGGTTCAGTCCATCTTGCCATTTCTAGGCAAGGACAATTGGATGTACCCAACAGACCTTTAAGAGGCATACTATCACATAAAAATGTACATATAGTACAGAAGATTCTTACACTTATGGCTGGGAGACAGTCATTTCCATTTTAGAGCTCTGCCCTTTGGTCTCATCACACCCCCCCCCCCCCCCCAATGTGTTCACCAAATGCACAGCAGTGGTGGCAGCTCAACTTGAGACTGCAGAGATTGTGGTTGTTTCTGTATTTAGACGACTGGATCATTACCGCTCCAACCAGGCATCTACTCATAATAGTGAGAGACCAGGTACTCCAAATGTGCTCCCTTCTGAGAATCACAGTAAACTACAACAAATCTCACTTGTGTCCATCTCAGACACTGGAATTTATAGGAGAGCATTTCATTACAGTATCTGCTGTAGCCTCACTTCCCTTAAACAGAGTACAAACTTTAAGATCCAGGTCCTAAAAATTATTCACACCACCAAAATTTCAGCCTGATTAATTCTTCAAGCCTTGGGATCAATGTCAGCAACCATAATTTTTGTTCCCCTGGCAAGACATCGTATGAGAACTCTTCAGTGGATGCTAGCTCCCAATATTCGAAGTCTTTATCAATAGATGTCAGTTCAAATAATGATCACACAGACATGCAAGAAGTACCTTTGGTGGTGGATAAAGTCAACCTGCTTTTACAAGGCAGTCCATTCATTCTCCCTCAACCAAAATCCATAGTGACCACAGTGGAACTATCTCCACATCACTCCTGGAAAGGACCTTGGGACTTCTACAACCACATCATGTGAAGTTGTTCTATCTCACTGTTTTGTTCTTACACGTGGGTCGGAGCCGATCCCTTGGCTCCGAATCGGCCACTTTCAAGCTGAAACTCTCAGAGAAGCTCGTGACCCAGTGCATATCCCATGATGCTCTACTGTGAATCCCCAGATCTAGTTTGCCGCTGCAACGGATCAACAGCTCATCGGAGGAAGCTCGGGCCAGTGATTTAAAATTTCTTATATTATTAGGATTTTTTTGTCTTTAAATTTAGTATTACTTACTTAGATTTCAACCTTTTTGATAGTATTAAGTTTTTTTGCCTGTTAGTATAACTTGTTCAGTATTTCTAAAAAGTTTTTCTTCAGGGCTTTAGGCCTCTCTTTCTTGGGTGTGACAGGGCTCTGTCAGCTATTGTGTTTGTGTGTTATCTTCTTATATAATCTTATGTGCATTATATATGTAGTGTGAATAGTTAATATAAGATAATTAGTGTTTATAAATATATATACGTATATATATATATATATAATATTCTGTAGGAACTTAGTTAATACTACTGTGTTGTAGTTAAAAAGCAACTTTTTTTCTTAGACCAAAATTCAGGGACCTGAATTATTTAAAATGTCAGAGAAACAAAAGTCAGGGTTTAAAAGGTGTGAGTGTGGTCAGAAGATATCTGTTACAGATAACCACTCCACCTGCGTCTACTGTTTAGGTTCTGTGCACCTACAAGAGGTGTGCTCTATCTGCTACTCCTTTAGCACCAGAGTTCTCTTGGAAAGGCAGAGGAAGCTGGTAGATAGAGGACTCCTGAAGCCTGATTTTCAGGCTACCTTAGACAAGGCTGACTCTCTTCCAAGGCTTCGAAGGCGTTGAAGTCTTCCAAGGGATCCTCGGAGCCCAAGTCATCGGCTCCGAGTTCCTCTGGCATGGTTCATGCATTGTCTCCACAGGCCTTGGAGCCATGTATTGATCCTCTACCTTGGAGCCCAGTTGTGGAACCGATATTGAAGACTCCTCATTTTCTAATTCTTTAATCGGTTCCATCTTCATCTCCTTTGACCCATCCCTCAACGCATTCTTCAAGGCTTTCCGATGTGGATCTGGACCAAGAGATTAAGAGGCTATTAGAGAACCTGGCCCTGGCCAAAATGCTGTCTGCTTCGAGCCACTCGGCTTCGAAGCCTGAAACCCCAGCCATAGCTTCTCCACCCCCTCCTCTGAAGCCAATTGAGCTTTTGGAGCCGGGGCAGGCGGAACTGATGTTGGTAGAGCCTTCAGAGCCGAGGTTCGATCCACCTCCCTCGGCTCAAATCAACCTTGATCTCCTCGGTTCCGACCGGGGAATCTCGGGGCTGACAGTCCCTCGCTGGCTCCGGGGAGGAGAGTCGAACTGATACCTCGGTTCCGACTCTTCCACTCAGGGTTTCAGCACAGGTGGCCTCAGCCCCGTCCTCTGGATTGGAGCAAGGGGTCTCAGCTCGGGGAGAGCTGCCGGCCTCTTCGGAGCCGATGGACTTCTCAGACCAAGATTCTGGTGCCTTCGATGCCATGAGGAAGATCATGTCTGCTAAGACCACTACCTCCTTGGATCTGTCTTCCCCTCCCCCTAAAGGGCCTCGTTCTACCTCTTCCCCACAGATCCCCACCAAGCATCGAGATCCAGGGCCTCAGGTATCCCCATTGGGTGGCCCCTCCTCTCTGGGGACTTCACTGGACGCTCCCACCGAAGAAGTACCTAGGAAGAGATTGTGCAAGAGGAGGCACTTGGATTCCCCACAGGAATCCCTGACATCAGATACCGACTTGGAGGAATCAGAAGGGTCCCCACGATTGCCCTCAGAAGATGTCTCATTTGCAGACATATTGGAAATCTTAAGGCAGAGGGATGATTGGCATTCCCTTGCCCCTACTGAGGACAAGTCGGTCCTCCTGAAGGCCTTTGAATCTCAACCATCCACCTCCTGGGTTACTCCACCCTTCGATGAACTGATGGAGCTGGTTGCTCGAAGGACGTGGGAGTCCCCTGATTCAGTGGAACTGGTCTCTCGGAGGCCCAACCAGTTCATTACTTCCCCTACTGATAAGGACTTTCTAACAAAAGGAGTTCTGGTTGATGCCATGGTGGTGGCGGCGGCCACCAAGAAAGAGATGTCAGAAACCTCTTCTGCTGTCCATCCTCCTAATAGAGATTCTAGGACTATGGACAGATATGGGAAATGCATATTTAGTTCTGTGGCATTTTCCATGAGATCGCTCAACTACCTGACACATTTTACCCGTCTTCAACGAGATCGCCTCAAAGAGCTGGGAGATACTCTTCAGGGTAACACAGCTGATGCAGTTTCTGAGAAGGTGACTCCACAACTCAACACCCTCAATTCCATAGTAAACTCATCCATGCGACTCATTTCTTATGCTGCCGATGGATCGAGTAGGGCGTCAGGCTCAGCAATAGCTCTTCGGAGACAGTCCTGGATGCGGCTTTACTCCTTTATGGAAGCCTTTAGATCTTCCTTTGTCAACACCCTATTCGATGGATCTGCCTTGTTCGGACCCAAAGTTAAGGAGACACTTACTAGGTGTGAACAAGAAGGAAAGACTCTGTCTGCCGTCGGAGTCCGTTTTTCCACTCCAACTAGACCGTACCCCAAAGGGCAACAAAGTGGGAAAATGTGGTTCCGGAAACCCCAAGGAGCTTTCCAAAACACACCTACTGATACCCCCCCTAGAGGCAGAGGAGGGAGCAAAAACAGAAGACGCCGTCCAAATGGTAGACGCGGTCCACAAAATCAGGGTGACAGGGAACAGTTCTCTGGGAAGCCCTAACAGCGTTCCTGAAAGGAAGCCTGGCTGTCCTACTCTGGAGGCAGCCGGGGGTCACTTGGCTTTATACCCAAACACCTGGCTAAGCATTACAAAGGATTCTTGGGTAAAAAGCATCATTGCCAGAGGTTACTACATTCCCTTTACAAACCCCCCCCCCCATGGGTACAAGGATCCCAGACATTCTACCCAGTCTGAGAGAACTAGCAGCCATAGAAATTCAAAACTTGCTAGACAAAAGAGTCATCCAGCCAGTCCCAGCGGACTAAATAGGATCCAGAACTTACACAAGGTTCTTTTTAGTTCCAAAGTAAATGGGGGACTTGAGGCCCATACTAGACCTCAGCAAGATCAACACCGACATCAAGAAGGAGAAGTTCCAGATGGTCACGCTGCAATCAATTCTCCTGTTCTTAACAACGGGCGATTGGATGTGCTCTATAGATCTCAAGGATGCTTACTACCACATCAAAATGGACAGAGCATCCAGAGATCACCTGCGTTTCCGGCTGGGGGCCAGTCATTACCAATTCAGAGCCCTGCCCTTTGGTCTCACCACAGCCCTCAGGGTGTTCACCAAATGTATGGCAATGGTTACGGCTCACCTGAGACGATTGGGGTTCCGGGTGTTTCCATATCTGGACAACTGGCTCCTCACCGCCACCTCCAGGCATCAACTAATACAAGCAAGAGACTACACCATAAACCTTTGTTCCTAGTTGGGTATAACCCTAAACTTCAAAAAATCTGCGTTATCGCCCTTGCAGCATATTACATTTATAGGGGCAGAACTGGACACCATCAGTGCAAGGATCACATTGCCCCAATCAAGAATCATATCTCTAAAAAATCAGCTGTCCAGCTCCAGCCTGTTAGCCCGGAACAAAGCTCCTGCATCCCAAATACTGCAGCTTTTAGGCACAATGGCTGCCACACTGATAGCAGTCCCGTTAGGTCGAATGCACATGCGAATACTCCAGTGGCTACTCTTTGCACAATGGTCTTACCAACGTCTGCCCATGTCACACTAGATCCGACTAACAAATCTTTGCAAGAAGGATCTCAATTGGTGGTTGAACAGCGACCAAGTGATAATCGGACGTCCCTTTGTTCTTCCCAAACCCACAGCCACAGTGACCACGGATGCTTCCCTGATAGGGTGGGGGGGGGGGCTATTTCAGGGAAGGACTGTCCAAGGCACTTGGTCAATCATGGAAACACATTTGCATATAAATGTTCTAGAGCTGAGAGCAGTGTTCCTAGCGTTGCAACACTTTCACAATTCTCTTCCTCTAGGTACAATTGCTATCCAGACAGACAACATGTCGGTAGTCTGGTATATCAACAAGCAAGGGGGAACCAGATTATACCCCTTATGTTAGGAGGCCCTAAGAACTTGGCAGTGGGCTGTATCCACCAGACACTTTCTGATAGCAACGCACATCCCGGGGTTATCCAATGTGATAGCGGACAGACTGAGCAGAGCCATGCTGTTGCCTCACGAGTGGTCTCTCAAACAGAAGGTGGCAGAAGAGATCTTCCACAGATGGGGCTAGCCTTGCTGCAACCTATTTGCATCACCAATGAACGCCAAATGCAGCAGCTACTTTGCCCTTTATCCCCCACTGGGGAACAAACCAAGGGACGCACTCGTACATGATTGGTCCCCGGGCCTCTTATTTGCCTTTCCACCAATGCCCCTAATTCCCAGATTCATACAGAAAGCCAAAAGTCTGGGAAGGACTGGGATATTGATAGCCCCGTCTTGGCCTTGACAGATTTGGTTCCCCTTCCTGCGGAAGTATCAAGTTGAAGAACCATGGATCCTGGACCCAGTGCCGAATCTTCTGACTCATTCATCGGGAGTTCTTCATCCCTCCCTCACCTCCC
The DNA here is from genome assembly GCF_019279795.1 of Protopterus annectens. NCBI lineage: Eukaryota > Metazoa > Chordata > Ceratodontiformes > Protopteridae > Protopterus > Protopterus annectens. Next base: position 562,193,991 of record NC_056738.1, on the reverse strand, counting down.
TAAAACTGACAGCTTGGCTGCTCCAATTCCCACATTAGCCAGGTCTTGAGATTTGTCTTCTGCAGTCCAGCATATTATACTTTCCTCTCATAAACTATCTACCAGGAAGCTATACAATAGCAAGTGGAAACGGTTTGTTCACTGGACCTCTCAACATGACATTGATCCTTATGTTGCACCTGTTCATATCATCTTAGAGTTCTTATCTTCCTTGTTCCATAATGGCGCAGTAGCTGCCATCATTAGAGTCCAATTGGCAGCTATTTCCAATTTCCATGTGGGGTTTAATGGGTCTAACATCATGTCGCATAGACTATGTAAAGCATTCTTAAAAGAAACCCACCATCTCAGACCACCTATCAGACATCCTGTCTCTCCCTGGAATGTGAATCTAGTTTTATCCCAATTGATGCTCGCCCCCTTCGAACCCACTTCATCTTGTCACTTAAAGTTCCTGTCATGGAAAACTGTATTTCTGGTAGCCATTACATCATTACATCTGCACGTAGGGTCTCCGAACTTCAAGCCTTGTCCTCCAAACCCCCATATTTGATTTTTCATCCCGCTAGACTTTCCCTTAGGACAAATCCTACCTTTCTTCCCAAGGTCTGTTCAGAAGCTAACTTGAATCAGTCCATTGAGCTTCCAACCTTCTTCAGGCACCATACCAACAGACTTGAATATATGTTACACAAACTTGATGTACACAGACAACTGAGATTCTATCTAGATAGAACGGAAGATTTCAGACAATTGGATCAACTTTTTGTCTCTTACGCAGATAATAAGAAAGGTTTTGCAGTATCAAAAATCACGTTGTCTAAGTGGCTCTCTGACTGCATCAAATCCATTTATGCTTCCACTAGTCAGCCATTAGAGTCTAACGTCAAAGCCCACTCAACACGAGCTGTTTCTACGTCATTAGCTCATGCAGCTCGATTACCATTAGATACCATCTGTGCAGCTGCCACGTGGTCAAAACCTCACACGTTTATCACTCATTACAAAGTGGATAGGACCTCCAGGGACAGGGCTTCCTTTGGTTCCACTGTGCTCAGGAATGTTCTCCCGTGAGCCAACCAGGATCAGGGTGCTTGGGACACTACCCATGTGTAAGAACAAAATGGCGAGATAGAACAACTTCACATAAAGAAGTTATGTTCTTACCATAACATTCCATGTGAGTTGTTCATCTCACCTTTTTGTTCTTACATTCCCGCCCACCTTCCCCCTCCAGTCAAACAGGATAGTTGCCTTGGTAGATTGGTCAAGTTGTCAGTCTGTATTGCATATTCTATGTTTTTCTTATCTACAATCTTTTAGCAACCTTCATAGGTAGACACTATAGTTTCACTTATTCCTGTAGGCTGTCTTGGTTGCAGCATACTAGATCTGGGAATTCACAGTAGAGCATCATGGGATATGCACTGGGTCTCGAGCTTCTCTGAGAGTTTCAGCTTGAAAGCGGCCGATTCAGAGCCGAGGGATCGGCTCCGACCCACGTGTAAGAACAAAAAGGTGAGATGAACAACTCACATGGAACGTTATGGTAAGAACATAACTTCTTTTTTCTGCCACCTTGTTGGTTCCTAGAGAAGGAACTTTGAGGGGCATAAAAATGTACACCCTCAGCAAACAGGGTCTTTCATTCTTGTTCACACCTGGAGAGTGTATCTTTTACCTTGGGGCCAAAAAGTGAAGATCTGTTAAAGGGCATATTGATGAAAGAAGACTTAAATGGTTCCAAAAAGTCACACAAGTGCATGCAGGCATGTCTTCTAATGGATATGCCTAAACCCACCACCCATGAGGTACCTCCCGCAGAGTGTGAGATCAACCTCATGGATGAATTAGATATAAATTGGAGGATGACCTGCTGAGAGGAAATTCTGTTCCCTTCCTCAGAGGACATGGCCCTGAAACAGATTTGGCAAGTCCCAGATCAAATATCACTGTAGTCTTGTAAATTGTGTCAAATAATTCACCGATCTAAGAACAAAGGTCAATGAAGCATAGACATGCTTCCTAAATATATCCAGTGCCCTGGACTCCCTGTTAGGGAGATAGACAGAGGAATTCTGTTCCACTAGTTTCTTTCTCGTGGCCACCACAACAACCATGGCATCAGCAGGTACTCCCTTACTCCAATGTGCTTGCTCTTCAGGATGGGAAAGAATCTTATATGGTCTGTTAGGAATTGGCTGAGTTGTGTCCAGTTCCTTCAACACTGCCAAGAGACCAGGTCTACAAGCTTGTTAGCTAGAGAAGTCACCCAGTAGGTAAATGGGCCATTCCCAAAAGCTTACATTAACGCTGATTATTCTTGGAGAGGGTAATGGAAGTCCAAACCCCTCTTGTTTAATGAGCTCCAAAATGTCACCAAAGGAGACATCATTAGGTGGTGATCTGGGGGACCCTTCCCCCTTATCAAAATAAGTGTTCTCATTGAGAGATTCCCATGGGAGAATCTAAGTGCTTCCTTTCACATGTTCTCTTACAAGGAACTTCCTTGGTGGGATTTTCCAGGGAAGTATCGGAGGAGATAATAATGCCCTAATGGACTGGCTGAAGGCTTGATCATGGTGGCTGTCCCAGAGGAAGGGATGATCAAGACTCAGGACACAAAACAGAATGAGGTAAAGATGTCGAATCCAAAGAGGACAAGAATGTCTGTTCTCTATGCATAGAGAAGACCCTCTCCAACACTTTGAACGTGGAGCCCCTAGGAGACACAGAAGTTGACTGATTGGAAGCTGAACTCTCTTAGATTGTCAGTCCCTGCAGCCCCATCAGCACTTCACCTGAGGAGGGAGTCAGACCTGAGTTATCTAATACCGAGGCTCTGAGAAGAAAAGATGGCTCTGAAAGCTTTGATGTCAATCCAAAGCCCTGGACCTGTCACCGATGTTTCAGCTCTGAGAATCTTCTGGCTCTGAGATGCTCAGTATTAGTCAACTTAGAGGAATTATCGGAGCTGAAGAAATAATAATCTTCAGATCCGAAGAAGACACACTCAAGGATTTCATATCTAGTGGCTTTGAAACTGATCAATGGATCAGAGATGGAGAAATCAAAGGTGAAGTTGTCAAGATTGGCTCTCAAGCCCAGAGGGAATAGGAGCTGAGAGGACTCTCATCTGTATCTGCGTCGAGGAGCTTTTTCATCAGCCTGTCCACGTCTGCTTCAGAAAGGCTCCTGGAAGACCGAAGAGAAGAGGTATTAGAAGGAGGTCTAGATTGCCTTCTGTGTGACTCCTCAAGAAATGGAGAGGGAACCCCGGATGAAATAGGCTCCTACAACAATGTAGGAGTACAGATGCAAGGAGATCTTGTAGTCCAGGGACTGGAATCCAGTAATGAAGGACCCTTCTTGTTTTAAGACCTTGGCTGGTGGCTCTGTGAAAGGAGCCAAGGTCAAAATTAAAGGACAGGCAGGAGTCCGTTTTTGAGTCTCCCTGTTCTTAAATTGAAGGTCGCCTTTTAGTTTATCAGAGCTTTTAGGGGTATGAACCCCAGTAACTGAAGAAGGAGACTTTGAAGGAAGAAGACTGCAGAGAATGAACTTGTTATTTTGACAGATTATCACAATCAGTGTCTAAGTGTGCAAGGCCCAGACAGTAAGCACATTCTCTGTGGGCATCAGAATTTGGGATCTTATGGCCACAGGAAATGCACTTTTTAAAACCTGAAGCTTTTTCCGACATCTTGAAAAAGAATAGGTTTTAAGTACTAAAACACAGAAGTAAGCAAGTAACAATAACAAATATTTTTTTATATACTGTAAGAAAGAGAAAAGGGAGAAAAAAACTACCAATGATGATAGGTAAGAGTACTCAAGGAGTACAAAAAAATTGTTGGAAAAAGATACCTAAAATAGATGGAAATAGGGTGCAGCTATCAAGACAACATGGAAGGGAGAACAGAAACAGTTAAATTATAGAAATTATCAAGACTCACGTAAACCACAAGGAAAAAGTATCAGAAGATGCACAATAAAGCTCAAGCATTTGTACTCTGTGACTATACCTAATGGAGGCAAACAAAATTTGGAATATATTAGTTTGGTGGGACATTACGGATAAAGGGGGGAACCTGAGAGTTCTGGGATCCTATTCTCTGGAAGATGCGGCTGAGTTAGATCCAAGTTTCAGATCATCAGTTGAAGAATGAATGAAAATGACAACATCAGATGCCTGAGATAACCATTTGGAAATAGTTTGTTTTGATACGGTTTGAACCTTTTTACCTTTATAGGAAATGAAGAATTAATATGAAGATCTGAAAGATTTAGTTCTATCAAGATAACAACTAAGTTGTTTTAGGACATATAAGGTATGAAGTATCCTTTTTCCCTGTTTTTTTGGGTTCAAGAAAGAAAATGAGGAAATGGAGAGTTTGGCTTAGAGTAAACTTGAATATCACTTTAGGCATAAAAGAAGGATTAGTTCTCAAAGAAAACCTGTCTGTTTGGAAAATGAGATTGGGTTGACTCACCATAAGAGCTTGAAACTTGTATATCCTTCTTGCAGAAGTCAGAGAAACCAGTAAAAAAAGTTTTCCATGTTAAGAACTTCAAGTCAGACAGGTTAGCTGGTTCAAATGGAGCAATTATTTAGCATCTATAGCACAAAATTAAGACCCCAAGGAGAGTCCACTGGTTTTCTTGATGACCTGTTATGCAAAACCTCTTTCAAAAACATTTTTTCATGAAAATGCATTGAAAGAGGAGGCTACATGGGTAGACATGCTTGCAATGACTGACAAATGAACGTTCACAGAGGAATAAGAAAGGCCATAGGATAGCAACTCACACAAATATTGTAAAACCAGAGAACACATTACCCTTACCTTGATGGTTATGTTGTTAGCATCAGCTAGAAAACCTTCTCCATTTGCTAGTATATGATTTTCTAGAATTAGGCTTTCTTGCCTCCATTAGTATCTTTTGCATGTCCAGAGTATCAGGCACCTAAAGGAATTAAGACCGTATGCAGTCAAATTAAGTTGATTGATGTTGAGGTGTATCAAACACCCCCGTTCTTGTGTGAATAGATCTAGTCTGTGAGGAAGCTTGTAGTAACTGCCCCTGATCATTTCAAAAGAAGAGGGAACCACCTTTTTCTGGACCAAAAGGGAGTCACCTCAGTGATCTTGGGAGATTCCTTCAGAATCTTCAGAAGTACCCTGTATATTAGTGGAAAGGGTGGGAAAACATACAGGGAAATTCACATTGAAGGAAAGGAAATAAATCTGCCTTCTGGAACGTCTTGCATGGAGTTCTGGAACAGAGTCTTCCCAGATGATTGTTCAGAGAGGCAGCAAAAAGGACTACTTGAGGAACTCCCAACAGATGAAGCAAATCTTGGAAGACCATCTGATCTAGTTTCATTAGTGAAGGTCTGCCATTGCCCTGCACAGCTTGTTTGCCACACAATTTTCCTCTGACAGAATAAAGAATGCCTGTAGAGTAAGACTGTGCTGTGAAGCTGTAGCCCAAGCCAACATAACTATTCTTTAGAGGGGGTGAGACCTGGTCCCCCCCTTGCTTGTTGATGCATCACATTACTGTGGTATTGTCTGCAACAACTTGAAAAGGTTCTGGGGACTAAAGATTATTCAGAGAATTGAATGCCTTGATTAGGGCAATCATCTGTTTTATATTTATGTGCTTGTGTCTGTCCTTGGTGTCCCACACACCTTGCACTTTTATCCATCCTGAAACTGCTGTCCAAGAAAAGTACGACCTACTCCCTCCTTTAATTTCTTTTGCTGAGATCAAAGAGTATTATAGGAACCTCTTTTCCTTATTTGAGCCCCAGCTTCCCTTTTCTGTACTACCACTGCCCTATTGTATCTAGGGGCTGCAAACTCAATCTGACATATGTTAGGTTGGTGAGGCCTTATGGGTAAAGTGAGAAGCTGAAAAGTTCTAGGATCCTACGCTCTGGAAGAAGTGCCTGAGTCAGATTCGACTTTCGAATCCAAACCCATTGGTTTAGGAAGAATGAAAATGGACAACATGGGTTGAATGTTATGGTGAGTACATAACTTTTTATTTTACCTTTTGTTATACTCACTAAAACAAAACTATTCCAGGCAGGGTCAAGGCCCACTCTACCAGGGCCTTGGCTTCATCTATGGCTTTTTGGAGAGTGTTGACTTCTGGAAATATTCTAGAAATTACTTCTTGGTTCTCTGTATGTACTTTTACAAAGCACTATAAGTTTGTCTTTCTACAGATCCAGATCAAGCTTTGCTAGGACCAGTCTCCTGGGTTTCCTAGACTCTCTTCCTTCCATTTCTCAAATGTAGTCAGCTATGGCAATCTAGCCATGTAGCTAAGTCTACTGCAGCAGAGATTAATATGATGAACATAGTACAGCTGTGTAAGCTGAATTTACCATAACAATAGATATTCAAATGATCACTGCTGCAGTAGCTTTTCCCTCTCTCCACCCCCTTTGTTTTTTGGTATGTTTTTTATACTAGGATGTGGACATTTCATTTATGTTGTTCCTGACATAGTCCTTTAAGGGCTCAGCCTCCCCCTAATCTGCTGGCAAGAAAGCTCTGAAGTGTCTGGCAACCAAACTTGTCTTTTAGTCAGCTAAGCTTCAGCTGCCTGACAGTTTTGGTGCAGGGATGGTACCCTGAAGCTTTGGAATATGGCCAGATGTTATATCATTGGCAGGATATAACCTGTATAGCTATAGCTACTGCAACAGTGATCATTTGAGCATCTACTCTTATGGTAAGTTCAACTTGTATGACTGTACTTTCTGCTTCGTTGTTCTCAATATAATCATCAGCAATACAGTTCTAGCCTCCCTTTGCCTTTAACCACTGGGACTGATGGTTTGTTCAATTGTCTTTGTGATACTATTCATGAGGCTCCTTCACTGGACTCTCAAGGTACAAAAAATAAAATTATTGATTCCTTAGATGTTCCTGTAAAGATTTCCAGAAAAAATGTAAGGAACGTTTCTGATGGTGTGCTCTTGTGTCCAACCTGGAGTTAAGCAGACTCATCCTAACCCTTAGCCTTAGGAAATTAGTAATAATGAATGCCTCTGCTCTAGTATGGGATGGGAGTGCATTGTGTAAAGTAGAAAATCCAAGGCACTTAGTCCCAACTAGATGCTTCATTGCACATCAGCATTCAGGAGATGAGATCCATCCTTATTAACTTGCAGGCGTTCTAGGATTCTGTAGTATTCAGTACCATCACCATACACCCTAACAGCATAGCAGTGATTTAGTGCCTATACAGGCAGAAGTAAACTCACTCCAAACCCCTTGTTGGGAGGTTGAGAGTTTAGGAATGTCCTCTTCTATGTACTTGGTGTTGAGTATTGTGTTGATGTTTCCCTGGTGGAAACTGGGAAAATCACTTCTTGTGCTGCAAGTGGAAGGACAGGGCTGTTTGGAGGGAATACTCCTTTAGGAAGTTTGGAGACATCCACTGTGGTCATCTTATTACACACACACACACACACACACACACACACACACACACACACACACACACACACACACACACACATAAACACACACGCACACACACACACACACACACACACACACACACACACACACACACACACACACACACACACACACACAAACACACACACACTATGCCTTTTCAACTGTATATGTGTAGGGCTGGTGGGACAAACAAGAATTACTTTGAACTACTCCTAATAGTTGCCTCCGTGACATCTCTCACTTGCCTATCACCCAGTGAAGGGGAAGAATGAGAAGATAAACCAAAAGAAGTTCTGACAGTTATCAGGTAGCGAGGGCAAAAACTGAAAAAAGTTATGGTTAGGATTTGATGCTGCCATTATCTAGATAATACTCAAGTTTTTACTTAAAACAGGCATCATTTTTTCCTTCACCATTAATGTGGTAAAGAACAAATTTGGTTTCTTGAAGTGTTTTGATTCTTTGAAGTTGGCTTTTATTTAATATTTCTTACCAGTCTGACTGGAGTTTGCTCCAGTCTAAACTGCTAAATTGACATGATGGACTATGGTACTTTTTGTTGTGCCCTTGTACAGAAATGGGCTGTTTTATCAAAATCTGAGGTGAAAACATGTGAGAGACCCCAGGTGAAGTGCTGGGCAAGCCTTCCATACCTCAGTCCCCTTACTTTTTATAAGATCCTCCATGGTCAAACAATATCAGGGGAAAGTCTTAGAATTTTGAGGAAATGGTCTTTTGCTGTACAAGAACATGAAAAACTAGCAGATAGTAGAATAGATTTCCTGACATCAGTTCCTGTGTAAGAATATATCTTAAAAGAGGTTTGCAAAGTAGTGGTCATGGTCTTATTCAGTCACAGTCTGTGCTTTTGTTTTAGAATTGGACGATATTTTCAAATTATTTATATAATAATTTAGTGTTACAATTAATGTGCCATGGATTTTAAAGGATAGTACCTTGAACAAGTGTATATCTGTGGGCTCATCTCAGCACTTGCCAGCCCAAAAAGATAACACTAATAAATAAACAAATAAATAAATACATTTGACTGTTGCTAATATTGCAGATTTATGTTTAACTTTTTTCCAAAACTCTGAAGACACAGACTAATACTATGAAATAAAAATGTCCAAAAATGTTGATATATATCTCTAGGCAAAATGGCTCATTTGAGAGTAACAAAATGATATTACTACAGTGACAATATATCATTAAGTATTGGTGATATGCATTTAAGAGGCATCTAGCTAAAGCAAATACTTTGCATTTTTGTGACATTTTGTCTCCATACTCTGCGGTGGTGGTGCTGCGGTAGCGTTGTCGCCTCACAGTTAGACGTTGCCCACTTGCCTGTTCGATTCTCAGTTAGAGCGTCTTCTGTGTGGCGACATGCGTGAATGGGCATTCCTTTGTTGAAGGTCGTGCATTAGGCCGGCAAGCCAGAATGTAAAAATCTACTGCCAATCATTAGCGGACCGGAGTTCCGCTGTGGCGACCCCTAACCGGGAAAAGCCGAAAGACACAAACAAACTTATACTAATAGTTTTTGCATTTTTGTGACATTTTGTCTTCATACTTATACTAATAGTTTTGCTTGTGTCATCACCACAGTTTTCCATAACAACTTGAAAATGTATGATATTTAATTCAGTTTCAAACTCAGTGCCTATGATTCCAGAGCTTCCAAGACTGCATGCAAACTTGTTCGACTGTCTCATTTTCTGCTTCAGCTTTTGTTTCTTTGATTCCCAAGTGATAAAAATCTCTACAGTCACTATGCAGGTGGAATATTTGCTAAAAATAACCAAGCAATTAATCAGTGAAGAAAGTAGCGATATATATATATATATATATATATATATATATATATATATATATATATATATATATATATATACTTGTTTTGCCTTTAAAATGACTGTTCTTTTTATTAATAACAGCAATTGCACAATGTCTTATTTGCATATCCGGTTGCCCTGGGTGATCCACAGCACGCAGCACTGCATAAAACCAAGCAAGCGTTTTCAGTGAAATGAAAGTACACATTGTACTTTCTGTACTGATTATTGTCTGCCTGTATACAGAACAATTTACTGCATTGTACAGAGGCTCAGAGAAAGTGACTATGAAAAGTGCAGTCTAGTTAAATATTTTGTAATTAGTTTTTGAATCACAGACAACAGAACTCAATAAACACACATAACATGACTAGTGAGTACCACATAGATGATTACTTCAAAACTCTTTAAAATCAATTACTTTTATTTAATGAGTGTTTTTACAACAAACAAACAAAAAAGGGATCTATGACATACAATTGACTCATTTCTGGTTTGTTCTATTTATAGAACTGTGATCACAAATGAGTAAAAACTCATAAATGCAGACAGCACTTGCCACTAAAAATATACACACAAAAGTCCCTACACCCTTATTTCTGACCTGTCCAGACTCCTGCAACTTATACATGTATAGATTTATATGTATTTGTATATGTGTGTATGTCCTGCACCCCCCCCCCCACACTCCAGATAATTGCTGAAACATAGCCAATTTGAACTACTGAGGAAAAGCCCAGCAGTCACACACTAATAACACAGGCCCATGTGACAGTCAGTAGTGCTTTGTAGCCAAGTTAGGCTCCTCCAAAAAATGAGGTGCTGGTGGTCAGATTTTCTGCCTTTTTTGAGCAACACTTAAAAATATGGAAAAAGTCATTTTAGGTGTCACTGAAAATTATCTCTGCCCACATCAAAAATAAAAGTATTATGTGTAGGTGAATTATAAAGAATGCCAAGAATAACCCCACCAAAAATATCATAGCCATACTTTTAACATATGCATTTGGAATAGACTTTGGGAAGCAATACTTTGCTTGGAACGCTAACATTAAAATGGTTAAGTAATTTTATTAGCAGGATTCTGATTAGGTGCTGTATTATTGATACTCATTATATTGATTACTGCTGCATTAGCTTTAGCTGTATGGGTTATATCCTTTCAAGGGTATAGCAGCTGGCCAGCTTCCAAAGCTTTAGGGCACCATCCAATACTCAAAGCATTTGTCATCTCAAGCTGAGCTTACTAAAAAGACAGCTTTGGTTGCCAAGCCTTTCAGAGTTTTCCTCCCATTGAAGAGAGCTCTCTACTGTGGGCTTTCAACAATCAACAGTCAGCTTGTCCTGTTCCTTTGCTGGCCAGCTAAGTTCTCTTTGAGGAAAAACCTTCCGCATTAAACGTCCATTGCTTTAATCTACTTTGCTGCTTAGGAAAGTTATTTTTAAGCTAGGAGTTTGTATTGTAGTGGACTGTCACAAGATCTAACTGTACTTTTAAATGGGAGTGCACTTTTTTCCCTGTCAGTTTACAAGTTATTTAAAGTAGTTGATTTTTTTATGTCAAGAAAGACTGTTCATCTTACCTTTGGGGGTTGACAAAGCATTTTAAAGTGCTTTTTACTGTGTTACTGTGAGGAAAAGTGATTTTTAGTGAGCTTAACATTTTTACTAACTTATGCTGCTTGTTTTTTCCAGAGAAAGAAGCATAATTTTTAGCTTTACTATGGAACAAAGTACTTGTCCCATGGTCAGTTCTTCTTCCAGAATTAAAAAAAGAAAAGGTTAAGCAAATAGATTTTGACACCACAGCAGGCTAGCATTTTACATCATCCACAGGTGAGTGACTCTGCTGTGACCAAGCTGGTTCCTCACAGCACTCATCATTTACCATGGATCCCTCAGGTATAGCACCTACAGCAACTATGCACCAGGGTTAGTCACATCCTCTGTAGCTGTTGGCGGTCCTCTCAGTGGGTAAGAGAGTACCACTATTGTCAGTTCTGGGATGGGGAACAGTAAAGACTTTTGTCTATAGTCAAAATGTTATGCCCATCCCTGAGGAAGCAATTGCTGCCATTAATAACACTGTTGGCCCAATTTTTCATGTCAGAAAGACGCAGAAAACTAAATATGTATCTACTCCTCCTCAAATTTCCTAAGGAATAGTTTACTGGGGTTGCCATAGAACTTCATTTAGGCTTCTTATAAGATGTTTTCTGGAAAAATAAAGAAGGCTGCCTCTTTGTCTGAAAGGATTCAAGATTCTGGCTCTATATAGGCAGGTGGAGGGATGGATACAGGTTTTTATCCTCAGATTTCTGATTCAAACTCAGAGGAGAGTTCAATTTCTGAGTCTCCCTGTGGGGGGGGGGGTGTCTTTTTTTCTACAACTATTTGCAGAATGTGTCAGTGTTTTTAGTGGGAATAACATTGAGGTTTCTCAGACCTTCAGAAAATACTATTAGCTTTTACAGAAAGAATTTCCAGAACCCTCACCCATTCCTATAGTTCTACCAGCTTTGGTGGATGTATGTGCCACTGCCTGCAATTTTTCTAATATTCAGTCTGCTGCCCCTAAAAAGGCAAATAGAATGTATAAAGTTCCACATTCTTTTAAGTTGTTATACATTCTTCCTAAACTTGACCCAGCAGGTATAGCTTTAGTTAATCCTACTGCTGCTAATCATTTGGTTAATTCTAGCCCTACTCATTCTGACAGGGATGGTAAGATTTTTGATGAGTATGAGAAAAACATGTATGCCTCTGCAACTTTGATTTGTCAGAATTTTGAATTATCAGGCTCATATGTTAAAATTTATTCTGAATAACTGTGAAAGTATGAGGAATGTTTTCTCTGTAGTGTCTTCATGTGAGGAATAATCTGCTTTAAATAATTTAGTTTCCTTCATTTTATAGGTCACAACTTATTGTTTACAGAGTGTGTGTATGACTCTGTTGATAATTCTTCCAAGGTTATGGCCACTGGTACCATTTTAAGGAGGTTTGTCTTGCTGCATTATAAGAACCTCCAGATGATGTAAAAATGAGATGTTAAATTCTCCTTTGGATAGAAATTTAGCTTGTAGTTCTTCTGCTGCAGAGGTTATCAAAAACGTGATGAAAGGAGTAAATTGATATAAGAAATTCGTAAGATTTTTCAGCCCTCCTTTACCAAATTTTCTAAAGAACTCTCTAACCCCTCATACACTTTTGACAAGAAACAAAATAAACAGTCTCAAGAAAATGCAGGTTGCAGATACAGTGTAACTACACTTTTCTGTTTAGCAACACATACTTTTAAACAAATGGATCCTGAAGATCATTCATTAAGGCTACATATGGCAGTGGGAGGAAATTCCCTTTTCCAGAGGAGGTATTTCCTGTCCCATAAGACTCTTCTGTTTCTCCCTGTCCTTCAAAACATGCTGTCTCAAGGAGTGATAGAACCATTTACTCCATCCCAGGGAAAGGTTTATATTAAGGATGTTTTTAGTACCAAAGAAAGAAAATAGCTTGGAGAACAGTTCTGGATATTTCTTTCTTTATTTCCTAAACTTGTTGGTGATAGTGCCCAAGTTCAAAATACTATCACTTCACAACCTGTTACCTGTTTCTACTCAATTAAGTTTCCTGGTAATACTAGATTTAAAAGATGCATATCATCATATCATCTAGACTTTAGACATTTTTTAAGGTTTGTGTGCATGGCTCACATTATCAGTTCTCTCCCTTACTGTTTGGACTATCAACTGCACCAAGAGTGCTCACAAGTTATAGCTTATTGCAGGCTACGAGTAAGTCACTTTTTTTTGAGGTGAGAGATATCTTAATCTCTCTGTCAGGTGAAAGATATCTTACACAAGAAGGGATTTCAGATGAAGAATCAAATGTCTTTTTTGACTACTTCACGCTGGATTGTGTTCCTGAAGTGTCAACTGGACACCTCAGTTCAAATAGTTTTTTGTCACAGGAACAAACAGATTGATATCTATATCAAGTTCTATGTTTTTTCACTGTGAGAGAATTCCTCAGGATTTTGAGTCTCATGGCATTTATGATTCTCATGATACCCCTTGCAACATTCTACATGAGAAAGATACAACGGTGTTAGAAGTGTCTCTGATCCCTCCTCTAACATCCTTTGTTTTTTTTTTCAAATCACAATGATGGGGTTTGCAAGACAAGAAATGACTTGGTAGAGACTGCAAATTTCCCTAAATCCATATCCTCCTTCTTCCCCTATTTCAAAGCAGTCAATCACCACACACACCTAGGTCTTTGTTTGGGAAGCAGCTTCAGAAAGGATAAAAGTGCAAGGTGTGTGGAACACCAAAGACAAACGCAAACGCATAAATATAAAAGAGATGTTTGCTCTGATCAAAACACTCAACTCTCTCAATCATATGTGGTCCATTGGACATCTTTAAGTTGTTACAGACAATACCACAGTCATGTAGTACTTCAACAAGCAAGAGAAAATCAGGTCTTACCCCTTTTGCAGAATAGTTGTGTTAGCTTGGGATATAGCTACACAGCACAATCTCACTCTACAGGCATCCTACATTCTGACAGAAATAAAATGCATGGCAGACAAGCTGAACAACATAAAGGCAGACACTCAACAGTGGAAACTAAATCAAGGGTCTTCCAAGATTTGATTAATCTCTGAGGAGATCATATCTCTTCTCCAAACAATCGGCTGGCAAGATTCTGCTCTAGGACTTCTTGCAAGAAGGCCTGGAAGACAGATACCTTTTCCTTTCCTTGGACAAGAATGTTCCTGTATGCTTGTCTATCCTTTCCACTGATATCCAGGGTACTTCTAAAAATTGAAAAGGAATCCTGCAAGATCATTGTGGTGACTACATTCTGGTCCATGCAGCAGTGGTTCCCACTTCTTTTGGAAATGGACAGGGGCAATTTCAACAAGCGTGTGGGTGTTTGATACACACTAATCCCAATCAACTTCAAATGACTACCTGCCCTTAATTTCTTTTTGGCACCTGCTTACTGAGGATATGCAGAAGGTTGTATTGGTGACAAGAAAGCCTGCTACTATAAAATCATATATTAGTAAATAGAAAAGGGTTTCTAGTTGTATCCAAAACATTACCATCACTCATTCATAATTAGTTGTTCTGTGGTTTCACAAAATTGTGTGATTTACTATACTATTGCATTTCTTATTTCTCTATCAAGGTTGAGTTATTGACAATTTCAACATGTCTTCCCATGGATCTTCCTCTTTCAATGCATTCGCATGTCAACATGTTTTTAGAGGGGTTTTGCACAAGAGACCTCTAAGAAAACCAGTGGCTATTCCTTGGGATCTTAATTTTGTGTTACAGAATCTAATACTTGCTCCATTTGAACCAAATAGCCCGGCTGACTTGAGTTTCTTAACATGGAAAAAAGTTTTACTGATTGCTCTGACTTCTGCAAGAAGAGTATCTGAGTTGCAAGCTCTTATGGTGAGTCATCCCTATCTCATTTTTCTCAGGGACAGCTTTTTTTGAGAACTAATTCTTCTTTTATGCCTTAAATGGTATCCAAGTTTACTTTAAGCCAAACTATTCATCTCCTTGTTTTTCTTTCCTGAACCTAAAAATGAGGGAGAGAGGATGCTCTATACCTTAGATGTACACAGACAATTCAGATACTAACTTGACAGAACTAAATTTTCAGATTTCTAGACCAATTGTGCTTTTCTTGTGAAGGTAAGAAGGGACAACCTATGTCAAAAAAGACTATTTCCAAATGGTTGTCTAAGGCTATTACCTTTTGCTATGCTCACCATAACAAAGCCATTCCAGGAAGGGTAAAGGCCCACTCTTTCAGGGCCTTGGCTTCATCCATGGCTTGTTTGAGAAGGTTGAAGTCTAGAAGTATTCCAGAAGCTTCTACTTGATTCAATGTACATACTTTCATAAAGCAATATACGCTTGTTTCCTTCTCTAGGTTCAGGTCAGGCTTTTCTGGGAACATTTTCCAGGGACTCCTTGTACTTCCACCTGCCAAATTTAATAAGCTAGGATAATCGACCCATATAGCTGAATCTACTGCAGTAGTGATCAGTATGATGAACATATTACAATTGTATAAGTAAATTTGCTATAACAGGAGATGTATGAATTATTACTGCTGTACTAGCTGCTCCCTTCTTCCAACACCCTTTTTTTAAGACAATGGTGGGCATTTTTTTTTTCTTCATTGCATTGTCCATCCATGGCTTAGCCTCCCTCTCTCTGTTGACAGGAAAACTTTGCAGGGCTTAGTGCCCAAACTTGCCTTTTAGTCAACACAGCTCAAGCTGCCACATAGCTTGAGCATATGGAAGGTGCTATGAAACTTTGGAAGCTGGCTGGCTGTTATATCCTTGACAGGACATAACCCATATAGCTAAGATTACTGCAGCAGTGATGATGTGAGCATCTACTGTTATGGTTAGCTTACGTACAAAAGTATACTTTGCAGATGGCATTAGAGTATCTGTGCATCCAAACACCCTAATAATGGGCAACTTCAACTACCCCACCATTAACTGGGAGAACTACTCGTGTAACAACTCCTTAGCTCAACGCTTTCTCGAATTCATAAACTCCAATGCCCTGGTTCAACTTATCCACACCCCCATCAGGGGCAACAATATCCTAGACCTAGTCATTACCAACATGAGTGACCAGTGTTCCACACCTGAAGTCAACTCCTTGTTGGTCCGATCTGACCATAAGCTAATCACCCTTGATATCTACATCCCGCCCTCACCCCCCATTAAGGAAACCATGGTAAAAAAATTCTCCAAAGCCAACTTCATGCTTCTTAAGACAGAAGTGGTGAACTTCATGAAGCCCATGCAAATGGACGCTACAGTTACAACTGCTGAATCCTACACAAATGCACTCTATAAGCACTTACATGAGTGCATGGATCGTGATATCCCAAACAGAACCAAGACGCTATCCTCCAAAAAAAGGAAGCCAATCTGGTGGTCCCCTGCCATAAACAAACTCTACAACAGAAGGAAGAAACTGTTGCAAAAGAGTAAAATCCCATGAGTGGAGGAGCTCCCTGGCCAGCCTCAGTAAGAAGCTGAGATCCCTTATAAGATCCTCCAAAGCTAGCTACAAAAACAAAATTGCCACTAATTATAAGGACAACCACAAAGCATTCTATAGCTATGTCAAGAATCGCGATGGCAACACTCAGATCTGCTCCGAGTCACAGCACAAATGCGCGAAAATTACAGAACCAACTGATATTGCCAACATCCTGGCAGACAGGTTCTGTGCTAACTTTAGCCCCCCTCACCCCCTAAAGGGCCCATATCTATACAGGAAGAATGCAGAGTTCCTGTAATCACAACTACGCAGGTAAAAGCTGCAATCTCTAAAGCCAAAAACACAGCATCCATGGAATTGGACAACATCCCAGGCTGCATTTTACACAAACTTCAGAACGAACTGGCTCCTCACTTAAGCACCGTGTTCAATAATAGCCTCACATCAGGCTTTGTACCCACTGAATGCCACACAGCAACAGTTATCCCACTCCACAAAAGGGGAGCCACCACTGATCCCGGGAACTATCGACCTATTAGCCTGATGAGCCTGGTCTGCAAGGCCATGGAATGTATCATCATGAAACTCATAAACAAAGACATTGGTAACCTCCAAACTCTGGATCCCATCCAGTTCGGGTTTGTGAAAGGCAGATCATGCCTCCTGAATCTGATCAACTTCTTTGAGGCAGTCAACAAAGCCGTAGATGAGGGTAAGGTGGTTCACACAGCCTATCTTGATCTCACCAACGCTTTCGACACCATCCCCCATTCTGGAATTATAGCTAAACTCACTAAACTAGGTATAAATCCCTACATAACAAGATGGGTTGCCAACAGGCTCACTGACAGAACCCACACTGTAAAAGTTGCAAACTACAAATCTGACCTCAAAGCAGTGACAAGTGGAATACCACAGGGTTCCATTCTGGGACCTCTCCTATTTGGTATCTACTTCTCTGAAGTACAGGTTAACACAGAAGGCCTCTAGCTAATGAAGTTCGCACATCACTGCAAACTAGGAGCCATAGTCATGTCCCCAAATGATGTGGACATCCTACAGAAGGGCCTCGCTGAGACAGATTCCTGGTGTCAGAGCCATGGCCTCAAGCTCAGTGCCAAAGAGTGCAGTGTCATCCCCTCTGGTAAAAACTCTGTACCCATAAACTACCACACAGGCAGCAATCTACTTAACACCGAATGTGTGATAAGAGACCTTGGGACCCAGGTGGACAGTAGTCTCTCCTTTGATAGTCACATCGCCACAGTAGTCAGGATATCCTTCTACATGGCACACATCATCATAAAAGGGTTCTCATCCAGGAAAAAAGAGGTCATTGTTCCACTCTAATCGACACTAATTAGACCCATTATAGTGTACAACACCCCTTTTGGAATGT
>NC_056738.1:562166209-562171209 GCF_019279795.1 Protopterus annectens | reverse complement strand
TTCAGAATGTTTCTGACCCACCTGGGATGTTCAAATGCAGCAAATGTATCTGTTGTCAATATATCTGTACAGGATGCTCCTTTACATTTGAACATATTAATTTCACTGTTACTTTTTCCCATCACTTTGACTGTAATTCTTGTAACATTGTTTATGCAGGGATTTGTATGACTTGTGTTTTTTTTATGTTGGAAAGACTAGTCGGAAACTTTCCGACCGCATTAAGTAGCTTTGTGCTGCAATTAGAGGCAAAAACAGTCACAATGCTTTAGCTAGACACTCTGCAGCTTGCCGTATTGTTTTGGAGCAAGTTAATTTGTTTTTTGGGGCCACTCAGCTCTACTGGAAGTGAAAGAACTCACATGGCAGCTCCATTTGGGTGCGGAGTTCTCCCCGGGGTTGAGTGATGCTTCTAATTTAAAATGTGTAATCAGATGGCAGCAGTGACAGTCTGAGTGATTTTAATTTTATGCCTTGAAGGAATGACTTTATCGTTAACTTGTAAGCAAGTCTGATTTTATGAATTGCTACAGTGGAGGAGATTACTACTTCTGTATACTTGGGGACGTAATTGTACTTGTACTTTATTACACATTATTACAGACGTTTGATTTTTTTTATTTTCAGTTAAGTTTACAGATTACATTAAGAATGCTGTTCGAGCTTGGCTCTGTTACTCTGTTTTCTGTTTATGTTACGCCCACCTCATGCCTCATGCATATTTATGGGCAATAGAACTTTGAGAATTACACTTCCATCATGTTTAAAGGTGTTGAACTGTGATTTTGATTGAACAAGATTATTTTTATTTGTTTTCTTACACTATTTAAACTTTGTAATATGCACAGTTTATTTATTCTGATGAAGTTCTTAAATAAAGAACGAAAGCACGCTCAATCACAGGTTCTACTTGCTGCATTCTTTCTTCTTGTGTTATACCTAGTTTTATTTAAATTTTACAGATGCCTTTGGAAGTTTATTTTATTTTATATATATATATATATATATATATATATATATATATATATATATATATTTATATGCTTTTATCTTCTATTGCATGTGCTGCATGTGAGTGTCTAAACTGGAAGATCACAAGTTCAGTGACAAAAAGCTTCTACAGTCAGGAGAAAGAAATATATTTGTATTACTTACGTACTGACAACTCCATAAGGAGGTATATTGGGACATTTTTGTACTCAGCATTCTGAGCAGAAGTTTGCAACAGCACTTAAAATGAAAACTGAGTATAATGCAAAATGTCAGACTCAGCAATAATAGTACATTAACTAAAGCCAGTTGGATTTGTCTTTGAAAAACTAGATATCTATCCTCTTTTGAGGGTGCATTGCAAACTCATACATAATAACAGAATATAAAGCTGCAGTTCTAACCTTGACCTTCCAATGCAGCACACCTCTGAGTTTGATTTACATGGCTTTATCTGTTTGAAAGCATATACATACATATTTTTCTGTGGAATATATAGAAACTTTACATCTGATATACTGATAACTCAGTAATGAAATATTTTAAGCTATTGCTGTATGCAGTATTGGAAGCTAAAGTTAATCAGAACCTCAAAATGGAAACTGATTATAATGCAAAAATGTCAGAACTTTTATCTCTGTTCTCCTTTTGGATTTCACTATTTAACTTTCAAATAATAGCAAATGGGTATTTAGCTGGAAAACACTCTTAATACTGCAATTCTAGTCTTGGGGATTCCTATGCAGAATAACTCTGAATGTGACCACTTTTTATCACATGAAGCAATGGGATTGTAGCCACAACAAATAATAAGTGATTATGTATATATTTTGGATGAAATGTGAAGGATTTTACTTCTGGTGTATAGAAAAACTCAACAGGCGAAGTATTTGTGACCATTGTTGTACTCGGTGTACTGAGCAGGAACTCACAAGATAGCAAGTGTCACATACCATTTCTGTAATGATATAGTAAATGGCAAATATGAAGTTAAAATTAGTGACCAAAACTATGTTAAATGATATAAAGGACATTTGCCCTTTAATATACTTGAGATTTATTTATTTTTTATCCCAAGGCAAGCAAATAAATCAGTTAATTTATGCTTCTGCTAAGAGAAATTGTAAATCAACCCTTTCCATTTGAAGTGCTCACTCACAAAAACGTGAAAGCTGCCCAGTATATGCAATGTAACAGAACAGCACAACATTATTCTGTTTTGCAGAAGGGCATACTTTCATGCACCATGTGCATTGGCCTTTAGTCTTATATATACCAAATCCATGGTTATACAACACTGGGAAAGGGAGAAACTCCCAAAAATGCTGTGCAGTAGTCATGGGCAATCATATGTTTCACTCTTACACTACCAAGCAAATCATTTCCAATAACTCCATTGACTCACATATAGGAGCAAATCACTACTGATTTTGGATTCTTCCATTTGATCTCACCTCAGGCCTCAGAGTATTCACTGTATGTGGCAGCTGCAGCTGTGCATCTAAATCTGCAGGGAACAATAATGCACCAATATCTAACTGATTAGCTGCTGCTTCTTGCTACTGTTGACAGTGTTCTGTCCTTTAGGGATTACTGTCTTTTCTCCCATCCTTGGGAATAGTAGTAGATACTACGAAGTCCCAGCTGATGTTTATGCAGTCCATAATTTTCAGCCTAGCTTTTCTAGACTTTCTCCCTTTAAACATTATTTCTCTTCAATAGATGGTTTGTCAGACTTTTCCAAGCCACACTGTTCTAACATCTTTTTTTTTCACAAAACTAGACATAAATGCATCCTCATTATTCACAATACCCATTGCTTGTTATCACATGAGAGTAGTTCAGTGGACACCGAAACATTTGCTACATTATCCATTAAACTTCACAGAATCTTCAGAAAGTGCAAAGGATATTTCAGGTGGTGGATTCACAAGCCAAGTTTGCCACTGGGCAGACCCCTTCAAGCCCTCACTCCAGTTGTGACTGTTATAGTGGATATCTTTGCTCTGTGGTTGGGGTATTGTCAAGAGCAGATGATCCAAGACACATGATCAAAGTCTGAGGCCTTGCACATCAGCATCCTGAAAATGATGACTGTGATTCTCAAATTGAAGTAATTTCAAGACTCATTCCTCCACCTGGCAGAATTGCCCTCCACACTGAGAATATGTCATTGGTGTAGTGTATCTTCAAATAATGGTGTACTCCTCATATCACCTTTTCTGGGAAGCTATGAGAGTCTCAGAATGTTTTCCCGTTGTCAGTCATATTCAGTGACAAGGCATTTCTCTAGTGGAGAGCCTCATAAGTTGCCTCTTAACCTAAAGGTGGCTAGAACCTTGTTCCAGAATTGGGAGAAGCCTTGCTATGACCTTTTTGCATTCAGGAACAGCACAAAATATGGCAACTTCTTTTTTTCTTTATTCCTCATATGGGAGGATGTCTTAGAGATGTGCTCCTCCACTAGATACCCTCCCCGGTCTCCTCTACTTTCCCACCTCATTCACTCTTATTCCCAGGTTTCTCAAGAAAACCAAAGTGGATTTTAGCCTCTTCTCCTGGAGGGTTCTGATGCACCCATCAGGCCTGCCTCATCTGAGTATATGCTCACTATATCTAAGTACATGTTTTATCCAATTGATGTCCATAGTCTCTTCCTACCCAGAAAGTCTGGTCCAAGTTCTTACCTTTGCCAAGAGGCTGAATATAAGGAAGACATATAAAATTAAATGGATTTGTTTATTTGCTTGGACCCTAGCACAGGGTGTAGATCCTTGCACTGTTGCAATGATTACCATTCTGGAATACCTGTTAAAGATTTTTGACCCCGGCCTTACCTATCTTTCAATCAAGGTTCATTTGTCTGCAGTTTCTAACTTTAATCAGAAATCCAGTTCTTTATCTTCACACTCTTTAAGAGTCTGTAAAAGCCTTTCTTAAATGCATGTTCCTATGTCCACTATTCAAGGATCCAGTTTGTCTTTGAACTTGCACTGTTTTTTTTAGAAAATTTGAATCAGCCTCCATTTGAAATGGGGTATCAGCAAACTTTACTTTTGTTTCTTAGAAAAAACTCCATTTCTAGCAGATCTTATTTCAGACATGAGTCTTTTAAGCTAAAAGTTGAAACAGAAACAGAAACTGGGATGAAATCATTAATCTGCCAGTATTTTCAAAAAAGTATTCTAACTCAGAAGGAATAAGTGTTGCACTATATGGATGCTTACGAAGAAGATTTTATCTTAGCAGAAAAAAATAATCAATAAGATTCTCAAATGTTTATTTCATGTTGAATGAAGCCACTGGAAAGTTAAGCATCAAAATTAACATTATCTGAATAGCTTTCAAACAACATAACATTTTGCTGTGAAAAAAACATCACAAACCCCTATATTTAGAATCAAGGCCCATTTATTTACAGCCCTGGCTACTTTATAATTGTTCTACAAAAAATGCATCCTAGGGTAATGTTTGTGCAGTGGCTAAGTGGGTGTAAGTAAACACTATAGTAGAACAGTGCATGGTGAATACGATCTCTAGATCCATATCTTAGTTGGGGGTCATCATAATTTATAGTATTCTTCCATAAGGATCCACTCAAGAGGATTAGCTTGGGACTTTGACCTATTGGTGTAGAGACTAGAGCTTCAATCCCAGATTTGAATGTTGTAATATACATACAATAGATAAGGATTTATACAGCTAGCACTGTCATCTTTTCCAAATCCACCATTTTTACCATCGCCTTAAGACTGACTGATCCAACCAGTTGTTGAATGTGAGCTCCTATACATGTGTATATATAAATATATATATATATATATATATATATATATATATATATATATACACACACTGTGTGTGTGTGTGTGTGTGTGTGTGTGTGTGTGTGTGTGTGTGCATATATGTATTTGTATATATATATATATATATATATATATACACACACATATATATATATATATATATATATATATATATGTATGTATATATATATATATATATATATA
>NC_056738.1:562141209-562163709 GCF_019279795.1 Protopterus annectens | reverse complement strand
CTTTAGACATTTTTCTTGGTACACTCATTATTTCTATTTAGTCTGTCATTTGCCCACACTTCTGCACTCACATAGATAAGCACCACACATAGCTTCCTCCAGCTTTATAGGTTGTGACTGGATTTCCCAGTCCCTGTCAGTATATTTTAGTTCCCCTACATTACACATGTTCATTTGGTAGAGCCACGCAGTTCAATTTGACATGTATACACAGCTCCTTGGGAGCACATTGGTAACAGCAACATATGGTATTTTTTAGCATATGTTTAAGTTTGTTTATCATTTATTTTTGTACACATGTACATATCCAAGTTTGGTAGTGTATCGTATACGATGTTTTTAGTTTTCCGTAGATATATGATAGATTGTGGTTGTTTTTATGTTTTAAATTTTGTCAGCATATGTTCGATCTACACATGAGTTGACCACGATCATTTATTTTAAATAGATGTCACAACAAGTATAGCTGCACAATTGATGTAAGCCGTATAAACTCCTTTACTGAATTGATGTATGAGGAATAGTCTATTTTCGATCTTTTTATGAAGAGTCGAAGCACACGATTCAAAGTAAGCACCTTTCATGTCCTTAATGTAAAATGTGTGCCAAAATGTGTGCATGAATTATGTTCTGATGAACTTATATTAATTTTGATAATAGTTTTGTAGGAGTTATGCAACATTTGTGTATATAAGTTTCTATTAACGTTTTCAATATGTACGGTTGCCGTAGTGATGTATTGGCACATTGACGCATTTAGTATGATGTCATAGTCAGTGGACACCCAGCTCTTTGTAACGCCTGAAAGTATTGTAACAATATGGATATTTGAACCAACGAATGAAGAGGCTTTCTGAGATTAGTAGACCGGATAAAAGGTTGGTTTTAACACATTTTTAATGCATCTGATGAAGCGGTGTTATTCACCGTGAAAGCGCTTATTTTAACTGTGAAATAAATCTTCGTTTTAATTTTACTTGACGCGTTGGGTCTATCTTACTGATGCTGAATAGCACTTGGCTTTGTGGAACTGTTTGGTTCAATAAGAACGGCTGATAAAGTGAGCTATCTATGCTGAATAGCATTTGGTTTTGTGAAATTGCTTGGCTTAATAAGAACGGCTGATAAAGAGAGACATTATTTACATTATTTACAAGCAAGGCGTGCACTGGATATAATGGATTGTATTTGAATGTGCACTCTTATATAACAGTAAAGGAATTACCTGTGGGGAATTTGCACGGACTTTAGAAAATTCAGCTCCTTCAACTTGGGTACGTTTTTTATATATATATATATATATATATATATATATATATATATATATATGTATGTATACATATATATTTATATATATGTATGTATGTGTATATATATATATATATATATATATATATATGTGTGTGTGCGTGTGTGTGTATGTATATATATATATATATATATATATATATATATATATATATATATACATATATATATATATGCATATATATATATATATATATATATATGTGGTTCCCATTCAGAAGCCTGAAACATCATAAGCCTGAAAATCAAAATCCTGAAACCAAAAGCCTGAAAATTCAGAATCCTGAAAACTCAAAATCCTGAAAGCCCAAAATCCTGAAAGACCAAAATCCTGAAACTCAAAATCCTGAAAACACAAAATAGACATACTGATGTCATTGTGGCTTTGCTATTGTTAGCCCTGTGGTGTTAGGTCATGCGTTGGGGTCAGGTAAGTGTGCGGTTGGTTTTATTTTAGGGTTAGGTGCGGTTTAAGTGAGTTAGGGTTAGGGCGCAGGTTAGGCATGTATGCAATAGTGACAAATATTGGGGTTAGGGGCGATTTAAGTGAGTTAGGGTTAGGGCGCTGGTCAGGTGAGTGTGCGATAGTGACGGACCTTAGGGTTAGGGTTAGGGTCAGGGTCAGTTGGTAGATATTAGTGTCTTTATAGTGACATATTAGCATTATTTGTGTTTTCAGGATTTTGAGTTTCAGGATTTTGGTCTTTCAGGATTTTGGGCTTTCAGGATTTTGAGTTTTCAGGATTCTGAATTTTCAGGCTTTTGGTTTCAGGATTTTGATTTTCAGGCTTATGATGTTTCAGGCTTCTGAATGGGAACCATATATGTATATACACAGTGGATATAAAAAGTGTACACACCCCTGTTAAAATGCCAGGTTTTTGTGATATAAAAAAATGAGACCACAATAATCATTTTAAAATATTCCCACCTTTAATGTGACTTATTATCTGTAAAATTCAACTGAAAAACAAACAAATCTGTTATGGGAAAATATGAAAAATAAAAAACGTACAATAAGCTGTTGCATAAGTGCCCACTCCCGTAAACTAATACTTTGTTGAAGCACCTTTTGATTTAATTTCAACATTCAGTCTTCTTGTGTACACACCTGCCATCAATTAAAGAGACGCTGATTAACCCCAAGTAAAGTTCAGCTGTCCTAGTAGGATTTTCTTATCCTTTACTCAGTTGCCTGCTACAGCAAAAGCCATAGTTCGCAGAGGGCTTACAAAGCATCAAAGGGATCTCATTGTTGAAAGGTATCAGTCAAGAGAAGGGTACGAAAAATTTCAGCAGCATTGGATATACTATGGAACACAGTGAAGATAGTCATCAAAAAGTGGAGATATGGGACAACAGTGACGTTGCAAAGAAGCGGACGTCCCTCCAAAATTGATGAAATGACGAGATGAAAACTGGTCAGGGAGGATGTTAAGAGACCTACAGCAACACTGAAAGAGCTTCAGGAATTTCTGGCAAGTACTGGTTGTGTACTACATGTGACAACGATCTCCCGTACTCTCCATGTGTCTGGACTGCAGGGTAGGGTTGCAAGATGGATGCCTTTTCTTACCCAGAAAAATATCTAGGCCCAGCTAAAATTTGCAAAACAATACATCAAGTCTCACAAAAGCATGTGGGAAAATGTGTTATGCTCTGATGAGTCCAAGGATGAACTTTCTGGCCACAATTCCAAAAGGTACGTTTGGCACACAACCAACACTTCACATCATCAAAAGAACACCATTCCCAAGGTAAAGCATGGTGGTGGCAGTATCATGCTTTGGTGTTGCTTTTCTTCAGCTGGAACTGGGGCTTTACTCAAGGTGGAGAGAATTATGAAAAGTTCCAAATACCAGTCACTTTTGGACCAAAACCTTCAGGCGTCTGCTAGAAAGTTGAAGATGAAGAGGAATTTCACTTTTCTACATGACAATGATCCCAAGCACGCATCGAAATCAACAAAAGAATGGCTTCACCAAAAGAAAATTAAAGTTTTGGAATGGCTCTGCTAGAGCCCAGACCTAAATCCAAAAGAAAATCTGTGGGGTGACCTGTAGAGGGCTGTGCACAAGAGATGCCCTCTCAGTCTGACAGATTTCATAGGTTCATAGGTTCATACTAGGCTATCTGCCCTAGGGCATTTATAAGCCTAGCCAGAATGTGTTTGGCTTTCGCCACCCATTTTAAATTAATTTTGCTATGCCCTTTTTTGAGATTAGTATACTGTGTCTCTGTCTAACAGTGACACAGAAGTGATACCTGGGGTAAACCTATGATCTCCCATCCACTCATCAAGATTCCTCTTGAAGAGAGTCAATGAGGGACTCTGCCTAACCTGGACTGGGATTTTGTTCCAGAGTGAAGGGAGCCTCTGGGTTATGAATCTGTCCCTCCAGCATGTCCTATTTATTTCAGTGCTGAGCTTCAAGTCTCTCGAGCGTGTAGCTCGATGGGATTTGGATTTTCTGAGGTGCAGCATGTCCATTAATTCCGGGTTGGACATGGCTTTATACGTCAGGCACAGATCGCCTCTGAACAGGCGGTATGCCACTGAGTAGAGCTGGAGTTTCTTTAACCGGGCAGCATATGGCATCTGTTTGAGCCCTTTGATCCTCTTGGTGAGGTACTTTTGGGGTCTTTCCAGTTGCTGCAGGTGTCTGGTAAGGTACATCCCAAAAGGGGCATTGTACTCAATTATGGACCTGATGAGGGATAAGTAAAGAGGCACGATAACCTCCCTTGATCTAGATGTGAATCCCTTCATGATTAGGTGGGCTATATAAAATGTTTTTCTAACCACTTTGGCCACGTGGTTGTCAAATGAGATATTGCTATCAACTTGGGTCCCCAGGTCCCTAATTACTTCTTCGGTACTTAATGGTTTACCACCTATGTGGTAATTTGTGGGCACTTTGTTTTTGCCAAAGGGGATGACTATACACTTTTTGGCGTTTAGCTTGAGGCCATGGCTCTGGCACCAGTTGTCTGTTTCTATGAGGCCCTTTTGGAGGATGCTTATGTCGGCTGGAGAGTCGATTATGGCGCCCAGTTTGCAGTCATCTGCGAACTTGGTCAGCCACAGTATATATGTATATATATCTATATATTATATATACATATAGATATATATATATATATATATATATATATATATATATATATATATATATATATATAGTACTTGCGTATTATCGCAACCAGATTTTGAATGTGGTGAATTGCTGAATGTGCAAATTACTTTTGTATCACATTGCTGCTGGGACAGGAACAGGGATAACAGCAAAATTCTGATTTCTGAATAGCATCCTTTAGCGCAGTAACTGAATGCCAAGTTTTGTTAAGCCATACAGTAGCAGCTTGGCAGTAACAGCTAGTCAGGGTTGTGATTAATGTACTTCTGTGATCGACATCCATTTCAACTTTTTTCAAGTTTCAGGTCTTTCCTAAATTTGCATTAGTATTTTGCTGCCCTTAAACATGGGATTGTTTTTGTGAAAAACATCGAGGGTTAAGTCAGTAAAAAATGGCACACCTTGAAGGCACAAAATCCACACGGTTTGAAAAATCATGCAAATATAAAACCTCTCATTTTTCTAGCTTTCTAAGTGATTAGTGTGTATGCCAAGTGAGATGTTAGGAGCTTTGATTGAAAAAACACGCACTTACACACATACCTTTCCCTACTTAACTCTAATTTGATGGCCGAGTTGAGAAATAAATAAGTCGACTGTGCTCTCTATTTGGTCTTTCTTAACATCAGGCAAAACAGCAATCACAAGGTAATTTTCACTTGACCTATCTGATCCAAACATGCAAAACAAATTACATTTTCACGTTTCATGGATTCTCATCTGCTTTCAGTATTTCCATAGCAGAAATGGTACAAGTAAAGATAATGGTACATACTAAAGTAAAAAAGTAAATTCCCCCAAATAAAACTGTGTAAGTGTGTACGTATACATATACACACTTAGCTATTCACCACATTCGAAATCTGGTTGCAGTATTACCCAAATACCATATGTATGTAAATATATATATATATATATATATATATATATATATATATATATATATATGTTTGTGTGTGTGTGTAAGTATATATATATATATATATATATATATATATATATATAATGTATATATGTATTTATGTGTCTGTGTTTATAATCTGCCTTGCACAGACCTGAGGAGAACTGGAAAGAGGTCTTTTGCAGCACTGTACTGTGGATAAAAGGGGAGGGGCTTGTTAGCCTGGGAAAGTTTCATTAGCCATGCTGAATTATGATAAAAAGATAGAACTGCCAATCCAGGTCTAATATGTATGTATGTAACTTTTAATTAAAAGTTTTCTGTTTGTTTGAAGTGGTTGTGTGGGCACAATACTTCAGATACTGTCTTGTAAAGCTGCCTTTTCTGGCTAGATGTATTTGCATAAACCTTTGTTTGGAATGTCATTTGAGAAAGAAAAAGTTTGCATTCTCTGTCATACTGTGCTGATTTTATTTTTTATCTCTGTTATTTCTTGCTTATTGTTATTTTACACATTCAGATGTGACAACTGCATTGAATTTCATAGGTGATGTCATTATAGTATCCTTTGCATTCACGCACTGTCATTAAAAAAATATTCTTTCTTTACTTAAAGAATGAGCTATTTAATATAAAGTATCTGAATAAATACTGTAAAATGATATCAAAAATGAGTTTTGTTATTGTTTGTTGTCTTTATTATCAGAGATAGTTCACTGGTAGATTGAGCTTTAAAAGAATATTGCTAATGTATAAGTTAGTATAGAGTGTCTGAGCTGTTAAAAAGATGCTACCTGTAGTTCAAGGTTTGATTCCTTCCACTTCCATTTGCTTACCGTGCGACTTTGTGCAATTTCCTTAGTACCTTTAAAAAGGACATTTTAGATCATTGGGCTTACCTGGTTAACAGTTGCATAAAATGGAAATGTTTAATCATCAAATGTGGTCTAATATAATCACATGTGGAGAAATGCAATGCATTCTTACTAGAAATTAATGTGAGAGCTATAAAGGCATTATAAAACACAGGTAGTTAATTTAAGTACAGTTCATGTGGTTGCATATTTCTTAAAGTTAGAAACTCTAAGATATACAAAAACTCATCATGCTAAATGAATATGTTACAAAATGGACCGGTTTATTGTACAGATAGGTTCCAAAACTGCCCCCCTGCTTTAGTCTGTTTAGTGTAACCCAAACTCAAAATAAGTCTACCATTTGCACACATTTTTTGGTGACATAGTCTTCAAGTAAATGAGTTAGAATTAAGTAGCTCTGCTGTAAAACATGAATTCATTCATGCAAAAAAAACAGAATGTTTATGGTTTCAATGCTTTGATATCTTGAGCTGTTCCTTGTAGCCCAAGGCTGTGTATTTAATGCATTGTTCTGCCTTTTCAAATGAAAACATCCAAAATGCTCTGTGTACAGCAAATCTTTAGGTCTAGTAAACTTAACTGGTGGTAGGTTAATAAAATGGAAAGAGGAATCTCTTAGAAGTCAACTGGAGTGATATGAGCTATTCAGTATAAATTGGGTATGCTGTCATACTCTTCAGTGCCTAAATATACATTCTATAGAAAACTGCATTATTTCACAAATCAGAATACTATGCTTTAGTAGATAACGACTGTAGTTCTATTGACAGTCATTGGTTTTCATACCAGAGCTGCAGAGCATCTGACACAATGCATTTGTAGCTGTCTGTTAAATAATAAAATCATAAACACACACACACACACACACACACACACACACACACACACACACACACACACACACACACACACACACACACACACACACACACATGCATACAAGCACAGTACTGTATATCACAAAAGTATAATAAGCAATGCTGTTTTTCAGAACTGTGTTTCTTTCCTATTGTTTTATTGAAGTGTAGGTCAAAAGTTATGTCATCATGAATGAACAGCGACACCTGCTTTGGAATTCCAAAAGCTATGTATTAGCATTATGGAAGACCTCTGCCATCCTGCAATGCTACCCCAAGCCTACTTTTTACCATGTTACTTGAGGCAGAATGTATCTAACCTTCTGGAAATGCTACAGTGTAACCAATGTACATTATATGATGTACTACTCCATGTGCACATATTAGAGCTCAGAAACATTTCATAGTCTAATGCCAATTGATTCCATCAGGTAGACTTTGATGTGCCTCAAAGTCACTCATCTCCAAAACAGTACTCTTGTTTCAACTATAGTACCACAAGCATTATAAGGAAAATGTTAGTGACTGCAGTACTATGACAGGGAGCACACAAATGCCATGCTGTGTATACCCCATCTATGCTGTACTTTATATTGTGTGTAAAGTTGCTCATGTATTTGGTGTACCGACATCTTCCACTATGCAACAACTGCATGCTGGGGTTATCTAGAACACCAGAACACATCCTCAACAGTCTGTAATTCTCCCTCCGTATGTCAGCAGTATTATTACTGCAGACATATGGGCTTTCTCCAGTTATATTTTCAGTAATACTATTGCTATTCAGGGGAGCTCCCTATGCTGGAACTGTCCATTAACTTTAATAGCCAAGCTATTGCTTTGTAAGTACACATTGGTGTGTTCTACTAATGTTAACTAAGTTTTCTGCCGTTGTGGGGTTAATTGATTTTGTAATCAGGAGTAGACCTCTTATTCAGCATAAGGAATAGTGGAAGCCTTTTAGGGTATTGGGCATGGTATAAATAAACACAAATCTTGTTGGAATCTGGCCCTACATTTTGAACTTCGTATTACAGAGCATAGAACAAACAACATTGCTGAAAGAAATCAATACAAGAAATATATTCTACTTGTTTTTCTAATTAACTTCTTATAAACAAGAAGTATAATGGATTTAAAATAAATGCAAGTCAAATATACATTAAGGTTTTAGACACAGTCATGTCTGTTCATAAAATCCAAGCAGTGTTTTTTATAGCTAAATACATTCCAAAGTAACATAAATTCTTATGGAGCCTGAGTCATGCTGTTCATGACCAATCATATAGCAGAAAAAAGTAATTTTCTTTACACTATCTTTTATTTGTATTTTGCTTTCAATTGCATATTTAAACTAGGAAAAAGACCACAGCTGTGTCTCTTGTGAGTTGGACCAAAATTTAGTTTTCCTCATCCTCCCACCTTGGTGCTAAAAATGCAACTGTCTTTCAAATTGCCTGCCCCTTATATTAATTTGACCACATATCTCCTTCCTTCTCCTCTTTCATTGGCTATTGTAAGTAAGCACAAAGTTGTAATTTTGTGAAATCACTCCCCTTCAACTATTTACATTTATTGGCCATCCTGCTGTATTCCATACAGCCAGAATACAAAGTGCCCACCCCTTCCAATCTATATTGCTCTTTTATAATTGGTGGCTACTCATTTAGATAACTAAAGCTTAAGTTACCATTTCTTTCATATCTAACTGCTTAGTGCACACTGCAGCTCTTAGGATATTAACCCATTTTTTAAATATTACCTTTAAAATATGCAATATTGTAATTTTGTGAAATCACTCCCCTTCAACTATTTACATTTATTGGCCATCCTGCTGTATTCCATGCAGCCAGAATACAAAGTGCCCACCCCTTCCAATCTATATTGCTCTTTTATAATTGCCAAAAAATGTATACTCATACCCTTTGGGAAAAACAAGGTAACCCCTAATTACCACATAGGTGGTAATCCATTAAACACGGAAGAAGTTATCAGGGACCTGGGGACCCAAGTTTACAGTAACCTCTCTTTTGACACTCACATTGCCAGAGTGGTTAGGAAGACCTTCTACATTGCCCACCTGATCATGAAGGGATTCACATCCAGATCAGGAGAGGTCATTGTGCCCCTGTACTCTTCACTTATCAGACCAATGATTGAGTACAACGCCCCATTCGGAATGTACCTTACCTGACACCTGCAGCAGTTGGAAAGACCCCAAAAGTTCCTCACCAAAAGGATAAAGGGGCTCAAACATATGTCATACGCTGCCCAACTGAAGAAACTCCAGCTCTATTCAGTCGCATACCGTCTGCTCAGAGGTGATCTGTGCCTGACATACAAGGCCATGTCCAACCCGGAATTAATGGACATGCTCCACCTCAAAAAATCCAAATCCACCAGAGCCACGAGAGCAAGAGACTTAAACCTCAACACGGATATAAATAGGATGTGCTGGAGGGACAGATTCATCACCCAGAGACTCCCTACACTATGGAACAGAATCCCAGTCCATGTGAGGCAGAGCCCCTCACTGACTCTGTTCAAGAGAAATCTTGACGAGTGGATGGGAGATCGTAGGTTTACCCCGGGAATCATCTCTGTGTCACTGCTGGACAGAGGCACAGCAAACTAATGGGTATAGTATTCTCATCCTAAGGGGTGGTGAAAGCCACACACACTCTGGCTAGGCTTATAAATGCCCTAGGGCAGATAGCCTAGTATGAACCTATGAACCTATATCTACTCCAAGACCACCAGTTACTGTTGGGCCCACATTCTGCCTCTCAGTGGTCATCTTGGGATGAGTGTTTTTGTTTTGTTCCTAGTGAGAGAAGGAGCATACAAACATTATTTCCTGGGTACTGCCAATCGCCTCTCAGTGGTCATCTTGGGATGAGTGTTTTTGTTTTGTTCCTAGTGAGAGAAGGAGCATACAAACATTATTTCCTGGGTACTGCCAATCACCAGAATGCCTAATAACTGCTTCATAGGTGCTATTTTGGAATTTGTGCTTATATTTTGCTCTTGGTGAGAGATGGAGTAGAGTGCATAGATTATTTTCTCTTTCTGGCTGGGAACTGAGTGTCTGTGCTTGATCTTCCTGATTGGTCTCGTTGCTGTTCAAGTCATCTACCAGGAAAAGTCTACAGATCCTTACATCATCTGAGACAAGATTGTGGATCAACAAACAGGCTGTGGCCTGCTTCTCATCTTGGGATTGTTGGTACTGTTTTGCTTCTGGTGAAGGAAGAAGCAAAGGAGCATTGTATCCCAGCAGATTATAGCTGTGGTGAGACTAACACTAGTAGTAGTCAGGCAGTAGTCATTCAGGTCACTTCCCTTGTTTCATCATTCTTGACAAGCTAATTCTTTCATCTGACGTTGTAAATCTTTATTCATTCCTTACTGTTAGGACTTCGGTTCCGTCCTCGGAACTGACATGGTTGTTACCAAGCTCGTGCCAGCCAAAAACTCTCAGCTAAGACCTACCCATAACGCCCCTCTCATAGTCTCTCCAGATCTTGTTTGCCGCGTTCCTTGTCAGATGTGTCAAGCCTTCTTTCTCAAGCTAAGCGTAGTGTTTTTTGTGGTCATTTCTATCACTACCTTCTTTTTTAGTCAGTTTTCACTAAATTTCATCTTCCGTAAGTAAACTCATATACTTGTTCTTTTATACCATCGTTGGTACTGTCCCTCTCCCCTACCTTTGGTAGGCCCTCTTTCCTACCATTTGTGGTATTTCTAAGTACCATTGTTGGTACTCCTCACTTTTCTATTAGCATATAAAAAAACCTCTTCTCTTTAACTTTACTGTTGTTGTTTTTGGCTATTTATCTTGTCACTAGGACTAGTATGTTTTTTTCATTATGTCTGAAAAAGCTAAATTGGTATTTAAACAGTGTGATAAGTGCAGGTGTAAGATGCCCAACTCAGATGGTCACGCTCGGTGCGTTTGTTGTTTGGGTGTTAACCACATCAATGCTTTCTGTGATACTTGTTCCAGCTTCAGCAGCCGGACTTCAGCTGAGTGTAAGAACAAGCTGATCCTGAAGGGTATGATGAAAACTACCTTCTCGGAGGCTCTTTCTGGGGTGGAAGTCTCACTACCTCCTAAGACTAAGAAACATAAAGAGAAATGGAGTCACTTGGTTCCTACATCTCAGTTTTCCTCTGAACCGAGTCGACACCATGCTTCTCCCGCACCTTCGGCGCAGATAACTTCTGCACCAGGCTCTATGTCTTCCCCCTTGGTGCCACCCTTAATTTTGACTCCAGCCACTGTACCAGCTTCGGCACCATCCTTGCTGCTGTCCTTGGTCTTGACACAGGCTTTGTCTACAGTACCTGCATCAGCACCATCCCCAGCCATGGTGCCGACGTCTTATACGGCTCCACAGACACTGACACTGTCCGTTCTGAAGGTCGAACACCTTCCCAGAACCAGATATTCTCCCACTTATGATTCCTTTTTGGCACACCAGTTTAGTCCTTTTCTCGAGAAACCTGTCTCTCCTTCAGCAGCCTCCTTCAGATCCACCAGGAGTCTTTCAGAACAAAATGTAGTGAGGGTTGTGGGCCAGCTTTTGGCAGATAGAGGATTGCCCACCCCTGCTAGGCCCTCCTTCCCTCTTGGAATGGAAGCTTTCATGGAATATTCACCTGTATATCCTCCTCCGGCCTCTTCCCAGGTGCCGGAGACTTCGGTACCAGTGACCACCCTGGTGCATTTTGCCTCAGCTCTGACAGCGGAGGCCCCCCTGTTGGCACAGATTACTGTTGGTGCTATGGCTCCATTGGAACTGGCACACTCTTGAGCAGTGATTGGGCTGTCGGCACCGTGGCTCCTAGTTCGGCGCCTATTTTTTCACTGGTGCCGTCTACGGCCACAGCTCCCCCGGCAGCTACCGGTCCTCTCAGAGCTCCTCACCTGGAGGCAGGCTCCTCAGGGCAGGGTGTGACCCCGGTTCCGAGGTTTTCCTTCTCAGTTCTGGGCTCCCATCCCTCCTTGGGCAGGCCTGCTTTCCAGGTGATGGAGAGGGTCCTTGCCTCAACAGGCTTGCAGTTGGCACCACTGGCATTGACACCATAACCCCCGTCTAGCATGCAGCTGTCCCAACCCCCTCCTCTGGAATCCCAAGCATGGGAGCTGCAAGACCTTCCCTTGAAGGGAACCCTTTTTCTGGAGTCCTCCTTAAAAGATCCTACTGGGGAGCCACCCTGGAAGAAACAGTGCAAGAGGAAGAACCTTGATTCCCCGGAGGAATCCATCACTGAGGACACCGATTGTGATGAGAGAGAAGAGTCCCCATGGTCTCCCCTGGAAGATGTTTCATTTGGAGACATTTTCGAGATCCTCCAGCAGAGGGGATACTGGAAGTCCTCTAACCCTTCTTCAAACGAATCGGTGTTCTTGCAGGCCTTCTGTGCTTGGCCCTCTACTTCCTGGGTGACCCCACCTGCAGATGAGCTTATTAAACTGATCGTGCAGCATGCCTGGAAGGCCCTGGACAACATAGAACCTGTCCCCCGGAGGCCTGACAAAATTTTATTTACCCCTGAAGACCAGCCCAATTGGTCCTAGCAGTTAGTAGTTGATTCCATGGTGGTGGCAGCAGCCACCAAGAGGGAAATGGCAGAAGATAGTTCCACTGTTCATCTCCCGAGCAGGGAGTCTCGGACTATGGACAGTCTGGGGAAGTGGACCTATGCTTCAGCAACCTTTGCCATTCGATCACTGAACTATCTGGCACACTTTTTATTCACCCCAAAGAGACCTAATTTCAGAAATGTCTGCCTCTTTGGTGGTGGTACTGCCTGACTAGGTGAGTGACACTGTCACGTCTCAGCTGGCTACCCTGGTATCTATCTCAAACTCCTCAATGCACTTGATCTGTCACACCACCGAGGGGGCAGCTCATCCAACCGCATCAGGCATCATCATGAGATGGCATGCTTGGGTGCATTTGTGTGATTTCGTGGACCCCTTTAAATCTTCCTTTGTCAACATGCCTGTTGGAAAATCTTCCCTTTTTGGTTCCAAAGTAAGAGACACACTATCATGTAGTGGGAAAGACCTTGTCTGCTGTGGGCATATGTTTTTCCACCCCCCCCCCCCAGAGATCCTATTCCAGGAACCAGAGGGGAGGAAAATTGTGGTTCAAGAAGTCCCAAGGATCTTTTCATGACACTCATGGTGAGCAATCTCCCCGGGGCAGAGGGGGAAACTCATACGGAAGATGCCCCTTTCAGGGCAGAGGAGGACCATGCAATCTAGGAGCTAGAGATTCCTTCTCCGGCTGACCCTACCAGTGCACCTGAATAGCGGTCCAATTGCTTTCATCTGGAAGCAGTTGGGAGTCAATTTTCCCTGCACCTACAAGCCTGGAAACTCATAACTAAGGATGCATGGGTGGAGAGAATATTATCCAGAGGCTATCATACCCCATTCGATCTTACTCCGAGACCTGTTCAACGAATCCCCGATGTTCCACCCAGTCAGAGGAAGGTAGCTGCCTTGAAATTGAAAAGCTGCTAAGAAAAAGAGCCATCCAGCCAGTCCCACCAGACCAGAGAGGATCCAGTTTTTACTTGAGGTTCTTTTTAGTGCCAAAAAAGACAGGGGACTGGCGGCCAATCCTGGATTTCAGCTTACTAAACAAAGTCATAAAACCTCAAAAATTCCGGATAGTCACGGTACAGTCCATCCTCCCCTTTCTAGGGAAGGACAACTGGATGTGCTCTATAGATCTCCAGGATGCGTATTACCACATAAAGTTGGACAAGCACTCCCGGAGATTTCTCTGCTTCTGGCTGGGAGCCAATCACTACCAGTTCCCTTTGGTCTCTCGACAGCCCCCAGAGTGTTCGCCAAATGTATGGCAGTCGTAGTAGCTAATCTCCGACTACAAGGATTCCAGTTGTTTACATATCTAGACGATTGGCTCCTTACCGCCATGACCAGGAGTCTTCTCATTCACAGCCTCTCTTACACTCAAGACCTTGCTCTTCGCTTATGTATCACGATCAACATGGAGAAATCTCAAATGTCCCCAACAAAAGCACTAGAATTTATTGGCCTGATCTTCGACAAAACATCCTGTCAAGCTTCCCTTCCTCCTCACAGGCTCTCAAAAATAAGAAGCCAGATTTAAGTCCTCCTCCAACAGACTTGTTTACCAGCATGCCTTGTACTACAGCTATTGGGATCTATGGCAGCAACCATTACCTTAGTTCTACTGGTGAGGTTGCACATGAGACTAGTACAGTGACTCCTTTCATCACAATGGTCGATCTTAACCCATCCACTCAACCACATGATACGCCTTACAGATCTTTGCAAGAAAGAAATGCTTTGGTGGATGAAGCCAGAATCAAATCTTTGGCATCGACTGTTCTGCCTTCCCCAGCCCAGGGTCATGGTAACCATGGATGCTTCCCTGCTAGGGTGGGGGGGGGGGTATTTCCAGGGAAGGACAGTCCAAGGCACTTGGTCCCCCATGGATACCAATTTGCACATAAATGTTCTGGAACTGAGGGCAGTTCTCTTAGTGTTGCAAGCATTCTATACATCCCTTCCTTCCAGGACCATTGCAATTCAATCGGACAACATGTCAGTCGTCGGTATATAAACAAACAAGGTGGAACCAGGTCTTACCCCTGTGTTGGGAAGCCATGAGAATTTGACACTGGGTGATGTCTTCCAACTGCTTTCTTATAGCAATGCACATTCCCGGGAGTTCCAGCCTTATTGTGGACAATCTGAGCAGGAACATTCTGAAGCCTCACGAGTGGACCCTTAGTCTTATAATAGCAGATCAGATCTTCCGCCATTGGGGCAAGTCTTGCTGTGACCTGTTTGCTTCTCCTCTAAACAACAAATGACGAAGCTACTTTGCCCTGATCCCCCCTCAGGGGGAGTCACTGAGGGATGCTCTGACACACAATTGGCCCCCAGGTCTGCTGTATGCCTTTTCCCTGGTTTTCCTCATCCCATAATTCCTCCAGAAACAAAGGTTGAGAAGCAAAGTGATCCTCATTGCCCCTCATTGGCCTGTCAAGTCTGGTTCCCTTTCCTATGGCCTCATCTGATTCACAGCCCGTGGATCCTGGATCAATCCCAATATCTGCTATCTCACCCACAGGGACTGATTCACCCCAGTCTCCACAGTCTCAAGTTCACAACTTGGTTTCTCCACTTTCGATGATTGCCAGGCTACCTGATATTTCATCTCATGTCCATGAGATTCTTCTGGCTTCACACAAACCTTCCACCAGGAAAATTTATTCTAGTGAGTGGGCTAGGTTCTCTACCTGGGACAAAGATCATGACATAGACCCCTTCTCCATGCCTATTCAGAAGATCCTACAATACCTGACTACCCTATTACATGCAGGAGCTTCAGCATCGACAATTGCTGTGCATTTAGTGGCTATCGCAAATTTTCACAATGGATTTGATAATTCTTCTGTTATGCCACACCAACTGTGCAAAACCTTCTTGGAAGGAGTATTACATGTTAAACCTCCTGTCATACCCCCCCATAGAGCCTTGGGACTTGACATTGGTGCTTCAGTCATTAACAAGCCCTCCTTTTGAACCTTCAAATTCATATGATATGAAATTTTTGTCTTGGAAGACTCTACTTCAAGTTGCCCTTACCTCAGCGAGAAGAGTATCTGAGTTACTGGCCTTGAGTGTCAAGAGACCTTACTTGATTTTTCGTAGGGAAAGAGTGTCCCTAAGTACTGATCCTCCATTTTTACCCAAGGCTATTTCTGGGTTTTTAATTAACCAATCTATTGACCTGCCAGTCTTCTTCCCTCACCATTCAATTAGAGTGGAATATCTTTTGCATACTCTTGATGTTCATAGACAACTTCATTTCTACTTGGACAGAACTAAATTTTTCGGAAAAATGGATCAATTATTTGTGGCCTTTGCAGGACCCAGATTGGGTAGGCCTTTCACCAAAATGACCTTATCTTCTTGGCTTAGAAATGCCATTACATTCATCTACCATCAGAATAAAGTGTTTTTATCCAGAATAAAGGCTCGTTCAACTAGATCTATAGCTACTTCAGTAGCTTTCCACTCCAGAGCCTCTATGGATAATACCTGCAGAGCAGCCACTTGGGCAAGATCTCATACCTTTATCACTCATTACAAATTGAATTTGGCCTCCAGGGGACAAGCATCTTTTGGTTCTATGGTGCTCAGGAATGTCCTTCCTTAGGGCCACACAGGACTCAAGTAGCTGGGGACTCAGTCCTAACAGTAAGGAATGAATCAAGATTTACAACATCAGATAAAGAAGTTATGTCTTACCATAACATTCCATCTGTGTTGTAGCTCTTTATTCATTCATTACTTCCCGCCGTCCTTGCCCCTGCCTGGACTCCTGGTGGACTTTAGGTTTTCCTTAGTTAAGGTATTTGCTCAGACAGAGGCTCCTACTGTCTCTTTTATTACTTCTATACTACAGGGGTGAGCAAACTCGATCGGAAGATACAATGAGAGGGGCATTATGGGTAGGTCTTAGCTGAGAGTTTTTGGCTGGTGTGAGCTTGGTAGCAGCCATGTCAGTTCCGAGGATGGAACCGAAGTCCTAACAGTAATGAATGAGTAAAGATCTACAACACAGATGGAATGTTATGGTAAGACATAACTTCTTTTTTTTAGTAAGCACTGCTTGATTTGCTTCTAACTTCAGAATACCTGCCTAAATACTTTATCCATAAATCATCAGACTCTATTTATTAGTTTCCCTTAAGTATTTATCAGTGCCCTGTATAACCACAGATACCTTGAGTTGACATTTTT
This sequence comes from Protopterus annectens, assembly GCF_019279795.1. Classification (NCBI taxonomy): domain Eukaryota; kingdom Metazoa; phylum Chordata; order Ceratodontiformes; family Protopteridae; genus Protopterus; species Protopterus annectens. The sequence goes on along the minus strand of NC_056738.1, from coordinate 562,146,805 downwards.
CCTTTAAAAGCATCATTGAAATTTTACAAATACCTAGTTGCACATAGAACAACTAGTTTGCAGTGACAACCACTGCCCCCACAGTTGCAAAACGGATACTTCTGACATTGTTTTATATTCTTACTCCAACTGTCCAATCAATAAAAAAGGTCTGTTGCCATGGATATGAACTTTCCCACTATCTCTTTTCTGGCTTGGTGGATATGGGCAGCATCCTGAGGCAATGCAGAAATTGCTTCATGTTTACAAATAACCAATTAATTCTCAAACAAACTGATATGGTATTTGAGAGATGTATTTACACAATGTCACTGGAGGCAAAACTCTGACATAAAAGCACTCCTAATGTCAATAAGATTGTCAGTAGTACACATGCTGCACCCATCACGCACAATTGAAAGCAGAGACATAGACTCACATATGCTGAGGTACTTAAATGTAACCTCCCTAAACCCTTAAGACCTCCTAGACAAAGTACATGTAACAAACACTCTCAGCAATCCCAAATGCACAACACCTGCATCAACACATACAGCCATGGAGCTACTTCTAAGTCCATAAGGCAAGCCACCTCACAATCCAACATTCTTGTCATTGGAGACTCCATTGTGAGAAACACTGATATCCATCTCACCAGGCTGAATAGAGAGAAAGTCATGGTTAGTTGCTTATTAGAGGTCACGATCAGCCACATTACGCCTGCACAGGTCATTGGACCACATATACGAGTATGACTTAATCATAGTCCACATGGGTGTAAATGACCTGAGACTTACCTCCCTAGACTATATGAAGGGAGACAACATGGAGCTCTCAAAACATATGTCTAAGGCTGGTATGAGCCTGACACTGAGCAGCATTTTACCTTCTCCAAGGATGATGCCACAGTATGAACAAAAGATGATGGATTTTAATAATTGGTTTAATTTATGGAGTCATTCTAAGGGGGTGCAATATTTGTTAGCATGGAAGGAGATGGCTGGCAAACCACATTGGTTTTCTAGGGAGAATCTGTACTTCTCCCCTCTAGGCTTTCGAATATTAGCTAAAAGATTGCCCTACCCCATAGTGCCATTTTTAGGCAATGCCAAACTGAAAGTACTTCTGACATAGCAAAACAAAACCAAGAAAATCTAAAAGTATTTACATCTCAATGCTAGGAGCCTAGAAGAAACTCCACTCCCTAGAACCTGTCTTCTCCCTAGAGAATGCTGATGTCTGTGTGATCACTGAGACATTGCTTAAAGCTGGTGAGACCACACCGACAATGCAAGGTTATAATGCCTTCCTCACATTTAGACCAGCTACTACATACACAGGGCCAAAAAGGTTGAGGTGTCTCAATTTACATCAAAAAATAAACATAGCTCCAAGGCTGGTCAAAAAGGACAATGCCCTTAAAATCCAATACCACTTCCTTGCAAGCTGTATGTCCCCTTCTATGACCCAGGAAACCCATACCATGTATTTAAGCTTATTGAAAACATTCACCTTCCAACTCAATTCCATATTTATGGGTGACTTTAATTACCCCACTAATAACTGGGAATCATAAACAACACCAAATGTACAGGCACAGAGATTCCTGGATTTTGTAAACACAAACTCCCTGGACTAGATTGTCAGTACACCAACAAGGGGTGCAACCATACTGGCTCTGACTCTCACAAATATGGAAGAGTGCTGCACACCCCCTAGTGTAATGTCTTCTCTGGTAATGTCAGACCACAGAATGATCCCCTTTGAAGTAAAAATAAAATCTGTAACCCCAGCTTCTTCCTCTTTCGGCTTTTCCCGGTTAGGGGTCGCTACAGCGGATCAATTGTCCGCTCATGATTGGCAGTGGAGTTTTACAGTGTCAAGTTGCCAGCCCAGTGCTCAACCTTCCACAGAAGGCACACACACACTCACACCTAGGGCCAATTTAGAGTGTCCAATCCACCTACAGCATGTCTTTGGGATGTGGGAGGAAACCGGAGCACCTGGAGGAAACCCAGGCAACCAAAGGGAGGACATACAGACTCCGCACAGAAAGCACACCAGCTGAGGATCGAACTGGAGAATCTCTTGCTGTGAGGTGGCAACGCTAACCACTGCACCACCGCGGCTGCCCAAAATCTGTAACCCCCAGCTAACCCTGGAATATTCAGGAAATACTTTAAGGCTGACTTGCTACTATTAAGTGATAACCTGGCAAAATTGCAAGCCCTCATAAACCCTGAGAATACTGCTACCTATGCAGAAATGTGCACAGAAACCCTATAGAAGCATGTTAATAGCTGCACAGAAGCAGCTGTACCACCAGGAAGAAGTACAAAACTAACTCAAAAAACAAGCCACCCTAATGGAATCACGACATCAATTGGCTGTATAACAGAAGGAAGAAAATCATGGCAAAAACTAAGAGGTGCATCACCCAGCAGGATAAATTCACTCTCTTCAAACTAAACAAACAACTCAGAGCACAGATAAAGTCTACCAAAGCCAAATGTGAGGTAAATTTGGCCTTTCAGGTCAAGAACATCCACAAGACATTCTTTAGCTATGTCTGCAACCTCAAAGGAATTACGCAGTTGTGTGCAGAGCTCATTGTAAATAGAGCGACCTATACTGAGCCAGAAGATATAGCAAACCTACTGGCTGACGAATTCAGCTCCAACCTTACCCCTCTCTCTCCATCAATGATCCTTCAGGAAATGCCATGAAATATAGCCCCCCTGCTATCACTTGGGAACAGGTCTTTAATGCTCCCTCTAAGGCCAAGAATACTGTGTCAATGGGCCCAGACAGTATACCAGGATGCCTTCTAAATAGCATGAAACATAATCTGTCAGGCCCTCTGGAATTGTTATTTAATTGTAGCCTCTAAACAGGGTCTATGCCTCATGAATGGAGAACAGCAAGCAGTCATCCCTCTGCACAAAGGTGAGCCATTTACAGACCCTGGAAGCTACAGACTCATAAGTCTCACTAGACTCATTTGCAATGTCATGGAAAGAATTATCACAGAAATGATCAGTAATGACATAGAAAACCTCGAGATACTGGACCCATCCCAATGTGGTTTTATCTGGGGCAGGTTATGCCTACTCAACCTGGTGGACTTCTTTGAGAAGGTCACCAAAGCAATGGATAAGGGCAAAATAGTTCACACTGCCTACCTTGACCTGGCCAAGGCATTTGACACAATCCCCCACCTGAGCATTGTTGACAAACTTAAGAAGTTAAGTACAAACCCTTATGTCACCCAGTGGAAAGGAAGATGGCTGACAGACAGGACCCTGGAAACTAGAATTAAGGAGTCCACTTCTACAAAAAGGCTAGTCCCAAGTGGAATCTTTCATGGATTGGTTCTGGGGCCACTCCTTTTTGGCATTTATCTGAAGTCAAGGCCAATGGCAGTGCCCTCAGGCTGATTAAATTTGCAGATGATTGCAAATTAGAAGCTGTCATTGAATCCCACACTGACACAGATGTTCTATGGTGTCAGAACAATGGACTAAAACTAAATTCCAAGAAATGCATAATGGTATCATTTGGGAAGTCATCCACCCCTGGAAACTATCACATTGAGTACTCACCTCTAAGAATTGACCCTGTAGTCATGGACTTGGGAACACACATAATAATCTAACCCTTGACCATCACATGTCTACAGTAATGCGGAAATCATTCTATGTTGTGCAATTTATAAGCTAAGATATGGCATCTAGATCTAAAGAGGTCATTGTTACACTGTATCCAGCAACCATCAGACCTATCATTGAGTACAGTGCCCCATTTGGTATGAACCTAACCAGACATATCCAACAATCAGAAAGTCCACAGAGATTCCTCACTAAAAGAATATTGGGGGGGGGGGGGTTGGTAAGTAACATGTCCTGTACAGATTGCCTCAAGGCCCTATCCCTGTATTTGTTTCCTACAGACTGTTGCCGGGAGATCTCTGCCTGACATACAAGGCATTGTCAAACCCTACTCTGATGGACCTCCTGCATATCCACAAAACAAACAGCACAAGAATTACCCATTCTAAAGACTGAAACATTGAATGTGATATTAATATGACCTGCTGGAGCAACAGGTATGTATCACAGAGACTACCCCTTCTCTGGAACAGGCTACTCATCCATGTGAAGCAGAGTTCCTCTCTAACCCAATTCAAGTGTAACTTGGACAATTGGATGAGAAACAGGAAATTTATCCTTGGTTTGGCACCTATGTCTCTAATGGACACAGGCAGCCTGTAAAAGATTCATCTCCTAAGCTCCTGCTTGTAAATGTTTCACCTCCCAAGCTCTTGCTTACACTTATCAAGGGTATCAGATCTTGTCAGAGATTTGGGATACATGGCTAGGCTTAAAAAGTCCCTTGTGGTTGTTAGCCTAGTACACACCTATGAACTTATGATCAGAAGTTTTGGAAATAAAATAAAGAATTTAACTGTCTTTTCTACCTGCAAATATTACTCTTAAGTGATTGAAGTTTGTGTAAAGGCTAAATGGAACATACAGATAATGTAGTCAATATTTATTCTGTCATCTCATATCTGTTTTACTTAAGTCTCCAAGAAATAGTGAACAATAAATCTTAAATGTGCAAAACTGTGATTAGAAAATTGTAAATTAATTTTTAGCATAATTTATTGGTTTAGATGGCCCCCAACACCTTTCTGAGAGGGGGGTTTTCATTCCACACTTCCCTTGCTACTTACTAAACTCATCTTCAGTTACTTAGAGACAAAGACAAATACTTAGTTTTTGCCAACAATTAAGTATTTGTCTGTCACTTTTCTACAGCAAGTTTGGACAAAATGATAATTTTTGAAACATGGTGCTCAAATATACCTGACTTGAACACTTGCATATTGCAGCCAGAAATATCATGAATGTTTGCCTCTTGCTTCTTGTACATGCTGTAACCAAAGCAGGTATCACATTATATTTATATTAATTTTTACAATTTCCCTATGTATATAGCATGAACTTGATAACAAATCCTGGCTGGGATTCAGAAAGAACTATTGCCAACAGTAAGGCTAACATGGGTGGAAAACCACTGGTAGATATCCTTTCTGATTCATATACAGCCCCACTACAGTGATTTTTATACAGTCAGCAGAACCACAATGGTGGGCTGTTTCCAATGTGGTGCTAAAAGGTAATGAGGCATTCCTGTGGAGTGGTCATGTGCTGTCACCCAGAAATACCTGTGGGAAGGGATTTATACACTTGACTGATAATGAGAATTATCTGGATATGTAAATTATCATGGCCAGCAGTGCTAATTAATATGGCCAAAATGCTGCATTCTCCTATTACTTGTAATGGGAGAGACCACATTATAGGTAAGTACTGAGGAGTTTAGCAGGGATGTAGTAGAGAATGAGTGTCTGTGAGTGTAATATGTATGTATGTACAAGCATGTGTGCTTGTCTGTAGTGGTATGAGTGATCTGAGGTGAGAGTGTGTGTGGGCGTGCGTGTGTGTGTGTGTGCGCGCTTGTGTGCGTGTACGCGCGCACTTGTGTGTGTGTGTGTGTGTGTGTGTGTGTGTGTGTGTGTGTGTGTGTGTGTGTTTGTGTCTATTATCACGTG
>NC_056738.1:562133709-562138709 GCF_019279795.1 Protopterus annectens | reverse complement strand
CACTTGAGCTCCTCCCTTGCCCATAATGCTAAATCCCCTAACATATGTCAGATCTCATTTTCTGCTTTCATTTATGGATGTGGTCACTGTGAGCTCTTGAGCTTAGTTGGTTCAACAACAGAGATAAGATTTTGTTTGGGGCTAGTATCTTAACACACTTAGTTTCGGTATAGCTTACTTTATTTACCTCCCTACCTACATGCTAGTGTAATTCTTTAATACCATTATTGGTAAATCATTTCTTCCATCCCCTTTTACACTGTCAGTGTATTTCTTTGATACCATTGTTGAAATCTCCTTTCCCTTTTTTCTGTTTTTCAAAAAAAAAAAAAAGAAAAGAAACTTCAGCTTTTACTCAATTTTGAAAAAAAAAATTGAATTGTCAAAAAAAAAGTCCTGTTTTAAAAAGTGCCAGACATGCAGTCTTAAGTTTCTTCTTTCTGACACACACCCTGTGCGCTTATTGTTCCAGGCCCTGAACACCTTCAAAAGGCTTGTGATATTTGTAAGTCATTTAATCCTTGGGCCATAGTGGACCACAAAAGCAAACTCATTTTAAAGAGATTGCTTCCTTTTACTTTCTTAGAGGCTCTCTCTGGGACTCAACCCCCCAAACTGATGTTGAAGGAACATTTAAAAAGGCCTTCGGATATGTCAGGCTCTTCCACCCCTTTCTTGGATCTGATGGTGGAGAATCCATGCAAGAAACAGAAAAAGTAAAATCCAAAACCTTCTTCTTCTCCAAAGCTGGTATCAGACAGCATATTGGCTTCCTGAGATCCTGTACTCTCAGATCCAAAGCCATTACCTCTGACTAGATTCTCTTCTTCCTTAGATCTGGTATACTGTCGGGTCCCATCACCATTCCTTGAATTTTGCTAGCATTGCAGGTCCCCCTTTTTAGCCTCATCATCTTGGTCATCCAGAATCCTGACTGACGTCGATGGAGATGGAACGATTAAGCAATAACCCACGCATGGGTGTGGGTACTGCTGGATTTACCCATGATTGGTGTGGTTTGGTCATGAGGGCGAAGCCCGAGTGGCCAAACAAAGACAACCATGGGTAAATCCAGCATTACCCAAACACAGAAGTGGGTTATTGCTATTATACAATGACATTATTTAAGAAAAAAAATACTTACTTTTCTTAAATAATGGCATTGTATAATGCCTCTGTGCTGCCCTTCCACAGTTGTCCTGCATTCTGCGGTAGTTCTGATGTACTGCACATGCATATGCTTACGCAGTACATCAGAGCTGTGTGTGTGGAAGCAATGGAGAAAGGAAGATCTCCATTGCTTTTTAAAAGGTGTCTCACTATGTTAAAAGAGTTTAACATAGTGAGACAGCTTTAAAAAAAGCAACAGAGATCTTCCTTTCTGCGTTGCTTTTTTTAAAGCTGTCTCACTATGTTAAATGAGTTTAACATAGCGAGACAGCTTTATAAAAAGCAACGGAGAAGAGAAGATCTCTGTTGCTTTTTTTAAGATACCTTGTTATGTTAAACCCACTTAACATAGCAAGATTACAGCAACAGAGCTCTTCCATTCTCTGTTGCTGTGTAACACACACACACAAAAAAAGACTTGTACTAATGGAAAAAGTCTGGGCGACCGGATCTTTTTCTATTAGTATAAGTCTGATTTACAATGGGCATGCTGACCAATCAGCATGCACGGTTTGGAATATTAATGGGGGGTCATTGTATAATGAGGAGGTTTCTCTTGGTGAAGATTCAGATGCGAGTTCTTCTGGCTCCTACCCCTTCAGGTCAGAAAGCACTCATTAGCACTCCACCACCTATCTCAGCTCCTTCTCTGATCTGATCTGTGAATTTCAGAGCCTTTGGATCTGTGTTTTCTGGGACCTTCTGAATTGGATTCAAAGGTCATAGTATCTTCAGCTCCAAGTCCTCCTTTGAGTGCATTGGCTCCCAGTGGGTTGGTGCTGGATGACTCTCAGAGCAATGCATCCCTGTTAGATCCAAGACATTGGATAGCTGAGCTCCAACCTCAGCCCCAGGTGGACTGCCTTTGGGGCAGGGGAGCCAATGGGCTAGAAGTGTGGTTTCTTGGCTCTGTTAACTTCCTTCTCTTCAAAACATTCTACCTTCAAGGTAGTGGAGAGAGTGTTTTGTGCTTCTACAGGACAGACGGTTCCTCCCCTCTCAGATCTCCCTTCTGGATCCCGTATGTCTCTGTGACTTGAGTCTCATCACTCTACTCTGCAGGGACAGCCAACCCAAAGTCTCCAGGCCACCCAGCAGGATATTATCATTTCTTCTGATAATTCTATGTAACACCCCACCAAAGAAGTCCCTAGGAAGAGGAAGTGCAAGAGGAGGCACTTGGACTCCTCTCAGGAGTCAGTCGCTGAAGATCCCAATTTTGATGAGTAGAAGGCTTTCCAAGATCACCACCCAATGATGTCTCCATTGAAGACATCTTAGTGATCCTTAAGCAGAGGGGGTGGTTTGTCTACCTATAACCATTCCCAAGAGGAGTTGATATTCTGGGAATCCTTTGGGTCTGGCCAGGCTATCTCCTGGGTGACTCCGCCTGCCTACAAGCTCATTAACTTGATCTCTAGGCAGGTGTGGAAAGAACCAGACATTGCTGAGTCAGTCCCCAAGAGACCAGACTGGATTTTGGCACCACCTAAAGGAAGAGAGTGTTGAAGCAAGGGAGTAATGGTAGATACCATGGTCATGGAAGAGGCCACCAAGAAGAAACTTACAGAACAGTGTTCTTCTGTTCATCCTCCTAACAGGGAGTCAAGGGCACTGGACAGATTTGAGAAGTGTGTTTGCGCTGTAGCAACATTTGCACTCAGATTGCAGAATTATTTGGCACACTTCATTATTTTGTAGAGGGATTTGATAAAGAAAATCTCCAAATGCCTTGCCGAGACCAGTACTTCTGAGGCTAAGTCTTCTGTGGCCTCACAGTCGGCTACCCTGCAGTCGATTACTCATTCATCCATGAGGCTCAATTCATATGCAACTGAAGGTACCTCAAGGACAATGGGTCCAGGCATTTCTATTAGGATGCATGCCTGGATGCACTTGTGTGGCTTTGTGGAGCCCTTCAACTTCTCTTTCATCAATGCACCTTTTGACAGTAGCCCTTTGTTTGCCCCTTAGATAAAGGACACACTCTCCATGTGCAAGCAAGATGGAAAGACCCTCTCTGCAGTGGGAGTATGTTTTTCAAGGGTCTATATTATAAGCTTGAAAGCTTAAAAGAGCAAACAGTCTGTTATCGAACTGTAAACATGAAAAACACTAAATAGCAAAAACACGGAGCAGCGATCTTTTTTCCTAGGGGAAAAAAATCGCTGCGCTGCAAACCCCCCACCCAAAACAAATACAGACACAAAATAAAGTAGGGGGCTTTGCCCCACACCGTCTCTACTTAAATATACTTAATTTGAGATCACACCACAGTAGAGGAATGGCAAAGTCCTGAAAACAGCCCAGTGATTTTTTTACCAGGAAAAAAAATTGCTGTTCTATGTTTTCTCTATTTAATGGTTTCGATATTTACAGCTCTTTTAAGCTTTTGAGCTTATGATATAGACCTGTTTTTCGACCACTCAAAGGACCTTTTCCAGAAATCAATGAGGAGGTCAAAAAATGTGGTTCAAGAAGTCCCTGGGTCCTTTCCAAGATCCCTGTGATGTACTTCCCCAGACACAGAGGGGGGAACTGAAATGGAAGATGCCACCCACGTGGCAGAGGAGGCCTGTAGAACCAAGAGTCTAGCGATTCCTTATCAGACACACCCTACCAGTATTCCTGAAAAGTGTCCATTTCTGGAAGCAGTCAAGGATAATTTATCCTGGCACCAGAGAGCCAGGTTAGACCTTACAAAAGATACATGGGTGCACAGGATTGTTTCCAGAGGTTATACAATTCCCTTTTCCCCTACTACCTCCACCTGTATGCAAAACTCCCAATGTTCCAGCCAGTCAGAGGAAAGCAGCAGCAACAGAAATACAAAAGGTGGTAGAAAAAGAGTCACCCAAGAGGTCCCACTAGACCAGATAGAATCAGGAATGTACTCAAGATTATTTTTAATGCCAAAGAAAACAGGGGACTGGAGACCAATTTTGGATCTCAGCAGTCTGCACAGATCATTTCAGCACAACAAGTTCTGGATGGTCATGGTTCAGTTAATTCTACCTTTTCTTTGCAAAGATGACTGGATGTGCTTGATAGATCTTCAAGATGTGTACTCTCACATAAAAAAGGCACTTATGCTTCTGTCTGGGAGCCAGTCATTACCAGTTCGGAGCACTGCCCTTTAGCCTCAACACAGCCCCCAGGGTGTTCACCAAATGCATGACAGTAGTAGCAGCTCGCTTGAGATTGCAGGGATTCCAAATGTTTCTGTACTTGGATGACTGGCTCATAATCACTCTGGCCAGGGTATTACTGATAAGAGCTCAAGACCAGGTACTCCAGACTTGCTCCCTTCTGGGGATTACCATAAAATTCAACAAATCTCAGCTGGGACCATGTCAGACATTACAGTTCATAGGAGCATTTTTCAAAGCACTATCCCTGCCAGCCTCCCTTCCTCTGTCAAGAGTACAGACTGTCCAATTCCAGGTCAGAAAGATAATTAAAAATTCCTCAGTTTCAGCCCAATTGATTCTATAAGCCTTGGGATCAATGCAGCAATAGTTCTCATTCTCAGAGCAAGATATTATATGAGCATTCTTCAACGGAGGTTACTGACTCAGTGGTCTATTCTTTGACAGCATATGTCCACTCAGAAAGGAATTACCCAAGCATGTAAAAGATAACTCTGATGGTGGATCCACTTAGATCAAGTTCTATAAGACCATTCCTTCATTGTTCCTCAGCCCAATGCCATAGTGACCATGAACAATTCCCAAATTGGGCAGGTAGTACTTCCTGAGAAAAACAATCCAAGGCACATGGTCCCCTGAAGAGGCCAACATGCATGTCAATGTCCTGAAAATGACAGCAGT
>NC_056738.1:562028709-562128709 GCF_019279795.1 Protopterus annectens | reverse complement strand
CACAGCAATCTGTTTGTGTAATTAGGAAGCTGGATGAACATATGTCAGAAAAGTAGTTTTGTTAATGTTTTGTTAGGGGCACTGACATTTTAGCACATTCATTTAAACTGCGAGCAAAACCATACAGGGCAGCAGAAGGTGTTCATTTCTTGTGAATTTATGAAAGAATTGATAACTGAGGATTTTGTTTCACTTAGGCAAAATGGGACTACCCTGCTTGCATTAGTTAGATATGGTTTGTTTTGAATATATGAAGTGGACACTTAAGAAGTTGAAGAATTCATCCTTTTTGCCATAGTGAAGTTTAAATGGTCATTTTTTTGTCTGATCTTCCTTTAGGTTTAATTTAGATTTGAATGTTTCTGTGAAAATGATAGAAGTGATTTCTGAGAATAGCATTGACATGTTGGCATTTAAGTTTCCTGAGTTTTTTTTACTACTACTGTATGGCAGTGGTTGACGTTGGTTTGTGAATCAACATGTGGTAGGTGTGAAGGCAAAATTGCTTATGTGTTTTGCTTAACCTCTTGTTATTCATAGCAGCAAAAGCTTCCCTTCTGTTTTGTGTTGAATCTGTTGGAAGTAAATTAAGGCATAATCAGGGACCTGATGTTGTCAATTTTCATTCATGTTTCAACAATTTGGTGTGGATCAGACCCCCAGATCTGACTCGGCCATTATTTTCAGTTTGTGACCACTGGAAACTGTAGTGCTCCTCCTTTACCCACGATGTTCAATCCCTAATATCCTCAGATCTTGTTTGTGGCTTTTGGGCAAGGACATGTTTGTTGTGAGGTCTCAAGCATATATTTCAGCTTTTTCAGATAACTCTGTTTTTTATAACTTTATTTCTTCCTAAAATTATATTTTTTTATATTTTTCATTACCTCCTCTATCTACATCCATGTAATTCTGAATTACCATATTTGGTATTCTTTCTTCATTCCCTTTTTACATTTTATAGTGTATCTCTGATTACCATTGCTGGTATTTCCTCTCCATTTTCCCCTTTTTTCTTGCTATTGTTATTGAAAAAAAAAGTTTTATCTTTCTCTTTTCTGTTTTTCTGGTAGATTGCAAACATGCCAGAAAAACATCCAGGATGTAAAACATGTGGAAAATGTGGTTGCAAACTTTCTTTATCAGATGCATGATTCATGTGTTTATTGTTTGAGCCCTGACCATCTCAAAGTGGATTGCTCTATATGCAAGAAGATTAACCCAAGGGCAGTTGTAGACCACAAAAACAAATTAATTTTCTTTCCTTGACCTTCTTGGAAGCATTATCTGGGGTTCAACCCCCTAGATCCAACACCAAGGAATTAAGAAAGAGATCTTTGGATCCATCTATTTCTTCAACTCTTTACTTGGATCCGATATTGGATCCGGCCCATAAGAAGTCCAAGAAGTTGGATCCACAGCATTCAGCTTGTGACATGCCAGTATCAAATAACAGATCTGCTTCCTTGGATCAGGTGGCCTTGGATCTGTAGCCCCTCCCCATACAAGTTATGCATCCTCCTTGGCCCCAGTGCCTTCTAGAGTCCCCTCACCTTTTTGTAGAAACATGCAGGTGTTCCAGATCCCCCCTCTGTCACCTCATCCTCTCATTTTTCCAGGAGCCTGACAGAAACTGATATGGATAGAATGATGAGGATGTTTCTCTTGACACAGATCCAGATAGGAGTTCTTTTGGCTTCTACCCCTATGGGTCAGGAGGCTCGTATCATCATTACAGCCCCTATCACAACTCCTCTGATCTGGCCCATGGATTTGGAGCCCTTGGATTTGAGTTTACTGGGACTGTCTGTGTTGGATCTGAAAAACATCATATCTTCAGATCCAATGTTTTCTTTGAGTGCACCAGCTCTGAGCATGTTGAAGCCAGATGACTTTTGGAGCTGATGTGTCTCTGTTGGATCTGAGGCATTAGAGTTGACTCTGAAGTTGTTGGAGTTGTCTGTACCCCTCAGAGGTTAGGCATTGGACAGCTCAGCTCTGACCTCTGCCTCTGGTGTACTGCCTTCAGGTTGGAAGGAGACGATGGTTCGGAAGCTTGGCTTCTTGACTCTGTCGGCCTCCTTATGTCCAGAGAGCTCTGCTTTTGATGTGGTGGAGAGAGTTTTCTCTGCCTCAGCAGGGTGGATAGTCCCACCCCCTAGGATCTTCTCTCTGCATCCTGTGTGTCTCTGTGCCTTGATCCTCATCATACTACTCTGCAGGAAAATCCAAACTAAAGTCTCCAGGCTACCCAGTGGGGTATTTCCATTTCTTCCAATACTTCCCCGGAGCACCTCACCAAGGAAGTCCCTCAGAAGAGAAAGTGCAAGAGGAGGCACTTGGACTCACCTCAGGAATCAGTCTCTGAAGATACTGATTTTGCTAAAGGGAAGGGTCCCCAAGATCACCACCCAATGATGTCTCATTTGAAAACATCCTAGAGAGCCTTAAGCAGAGGGATGATTGGTCTACTGATAACCCTTTCTAAGAGGAATTGGTATTCCTGGAAGCCTTTGGGTCTGGGCCGTCTACCTCCTGGGTGACTTTTCCTGCCAATGAGCTCATTGACTTGATCTCTAGGTGAGCATGGAAGGAACTAGACATGGTTCAGCTGATCCCCGAAAGACCAGAGCAGATTTTGACACCACCTAAAGGAAGGGGATTTTAGAGCTAGAAAGTACCGGTAGATGATATGGTCATGGTGGCAGGCACCAAAAAGGAGCTTGTGGAACAGAGTTCTTCTGTCCATCCACTAACAGGGGAATTTAGGGCATTGGACAGATTTGGGAAGCATGTTTATGCTTCAGTAACCTTTGCTGTCAGATCTCTGAATTATTTGGCACACTTCACTAGATTGCAGGGGGATTTGGTTAAGGAATTCTTGAAATCTGTCACTGGGACTTGTACTATTTAGGCTGAAACTTCTGTGGCCTCACAGTTGGCTACAATACAGTCTATTATAAATTCGTCCATGAGAGTCATTTCACATGCAGCTAAAGGTACCTCAAGGGTGGCAGATTCAGGAATTTCCATTAGGAGGCATGCCTGGATGCACTTGTGTGACTTTGCAGAGCCCTTCAAGTCCTCTCTCATCAATGTACCCCTTAACAGAAGCCATTTCTTTGGCCCTAAGATAAAGGATACTGCAGGTGTGGATAAGATGGAATGACCTTCTATGTAGTGGGAGTATATTTTTCGACCCCTCAAAGAACCTTTTCCAGTAATCATTAAAGAGATCAAAAATGTGGTTCAAGAAGTCACAGGGTCCTTTCCAAGATCCCAGTGGAGATAGTTCCCCCAGGGCAGAGGGGGAACTCAAATGGAAGACGTCACCCATGTGAAAGAGGAAGTCCACAGAACCAAGGGCTTAGAGATTCCTTCTCTGACAGACCCTACCAGAGCTCCTAAAAGCAGACCCAGTTGTCCACCTCTTGAAGCAGTCAGGGGTCATTTGTCCCTGCACTAGAGAGCCTGGCTAGACCTTGCAAAAAGATATATGGGTGCAGAGGATTATTTCCAGAGGTTGGATGATTCCCTTTTCCCCTACCACCTCCAACTGTATGCAAAATTCCCAATGTTCCACCCAGTCAGAGGAAAGTAGCAGCAATAGAAATAGAAAAGCTGCTGGAAAAAAGAGTCATCCAAGAGGTCCCACTAGACCAGATAGAATCCAGAACTTACTCAAGATTCTTTTGAGTGCCAAAGAAGACAAGGAGATGAAGACCAATTTTGGGATTTCAGCAGTCTGAACAGATCAGTTCAGCACACCAAGTTCTGGATGGTCATGGTTCAATCCATTCTGGTCTTTTTGTGCAAGGACAACTGGGTGTGTTCTATAGACCTTTAGCATGATTACAGACAATCCAGAGAGTACTTACAGTTCTAACTGGGAGCCAGTCATTACCAATTCAGAGCCCTGCCTTTTCATCTCACCACAGCCCCCAGGGTGTTCACCAGATGCATGGCAGTCGTAGCAGCTCACTTGAGACTGCAGAGATTTTGGGTGTTTCCTTATTTGGATGACTAGCTCATAACTGCTCTGACCAGGCATCTACTGATAAGAACAAACACCAACTGTACCACAGCTAGGAATTTTTATAATAAACTTCCTAGCTGTGATACTGTTGGTGTTTGTTTGCTACTTCAACTATATTTATTTTACACCAGCTGTTTTATTAGTTGGTAGAGGATTTCTGTGTTTCGCGATCTACTGATAAGAGCTCAAGACCAGGTACTCCAGACTTGCTCCCTTCTGGGGATAACCATAAATTGCAACAAATCACAGCTAGAACCACCTCAGACACTGGAGTTCAGAGGAGCAATTTTCAGCACAGTATCCATGACAGCCTCTCTTCCTTTGCCTGGAGTACAGACCATCTGATTCCAGGTCAGAAGGATAATCCAAAATCCTTCAATTTCAGCCCAATTGATTCTACAAGCCTTGGGATCAATGTATATGGTGATAGATCTAGTTCCACTAACAAAATTTCATATCAGGATTCGTCAGTGGATGTTAGTAACTCAGTGATCCATTCTTCATCACCATATGTCAACTCAGATAAGAATTATCCATACATGCAAAAGATACCTTTGGTGGTGGATCCACTGAGATCAGGTTCTATATGGCCATCCCTTCATTTTCCTTCAGCCCAAGGCCATAGTGACCATGGGCACATCCCAGATTGGGTCGGTGGCCACTTCCTGAGAAAAAATAGTCCAAGGCACATGGTCCCTCGAAGAGTCAAGCTTGCATATTATTATCCTGGAAATGAGAGCAGTGCTCTAAGTATTGCAGACTTTCCAAGATTCTCTGCTATTCGGAACAGTTGCAGTTCAGGCAGACAAAATGTTTGTGGTGTGATACATCAACAAACAAGGAGGAACCAGATCTTATCCCTTGTGTGGAGAAGCTGTCTGAGTTTGGAAATGGGTGATCTCTTCCAAATAATTTCTGATAGCAATGCACATTCTGGAGAAATCCAAAGTGATAGCGTACAAGTTGAGCAAGACCATTCTACTACCTCATAAGTAGTCTGTTAACAAGAAAGTGTCAGAAACGATTTTTTCCCATTGGGGTCGAACATGCTGCAACCTATTTCCCAAAATGAAGTGCAGTAGGCTCTTTGCCCTAATCCTCCCTCCAGAGGAGTCACCGAGAAAGACACTCTCCTGCATGATTGGCTCCCTGATCTTCTGTGTGCATATCCCCCAGCTCCCTTAATCCCCAA
This sequence comes from Protopterus annectens, assembly GCF_019279795.1. NCBI lineage: Eukaryota > Metazoa > Chordata > Ceratodontiformes > Protopteridae > Protopterus > Protopterus annectens. The sequence continues at coordinate 562,123,481 of NC_056738.1, read as the reverse complement.
ATTCCTAGAGAACACATCCCAGTTGAAGAACAAAGTCATCCGCATAGCCCTTTACTGGCTGCAGTGAATTTGGATCCCCTTTCTTTGGCCTCATCTAGTCTACCCTCCTTGGATTCTGAATCCAATTCCGGACCTTCTATCTCTCCTGACAGACATGATTCACCCAGATATCACAAACCTGAAACTGACTACATGGTTTTTCCTCTTCCATTGATAGCTAGACAGCATATGCTCTCATCCCCTGTGTGCCTTCCCACAAAACTTCCACAAGAAAACTTTACAGAAGTTAATGGAAAACATTTGCTTTTTTCTGGTGCAGCAGAAACATATGAACCCTTTTTCAACACCAGTGCATAATTTCCTTGAATTTTTAGCAACAATTTTCAATAAAGGAGCCCGTTCCTCCACTATTAAAGTACAACTAGCTGCCGTCTTTAATTTTCATACAGGGATTGAAAACTACTCTTTGTCTGCATCAAACCTTTGCAAGGTCTTTTTGAAAGGTATCCTTCTTTTGATACCACACTATAAGGATCCAACTCCACCATGGGACTAGTGTTACTTAGCTTAATTCAATCCCCCTTCAAACCAGGCAGCAAAATGCAAGCTAAAGTTTTTAACCTAAAAACTATATTTTTGGTAGCCATTACATCTGTTAGAAAACTGTCAGAACTTCAAGCATTGTCTGCTAAACCTCCTCACTTAATATTTCACAAGGATAGGGTAGCTTTATGAATCAATCCTTCCTTTCTTCCTAACATGGTGTCAATATTCAACATCAACCAGTCTATTAATCTTCCAGTCTTCTTTCCAAATTTAAGGGAGGAGTTCGAGAGTTTCCAGTGGCTATGAGCTGAAAGTAGCAGCCGAGTTGGATCCAAGGGTCAGATCTGAACCCAGTTGTTGAGAAAATGGGCAACACAGATGAAATATTATGATGAGCACATCACTTTTTTATATATGGCATTTGATTCCACTATTTGTGAAGTGCTGTTGATGGCCATTTAGTGGAACACAAAATTTCAAACAGAAGATTGCAATAACTCTTAACATGTTTTCTTTCAGTGATTTCAAGTAGTCCTAAAAGGATTAGGTAGAATCATGGCTGAAACTGATTTGGAAACCAGAGATAAGAATGAGAGTAATAAAATTACTGCAATAGTTCAGAAAAGTATGTTTTGTGTTTCAGAAAATGCAGTGAAATGTTTGGGCAGATTTTCTTTTAGATATTTTGCATTATCATCAAAATTTTGTAGTAGCTAGCCATCAACTGTGGATAAAACAAAAAGTATTATATTGATCATCTTCAAAATTATCTCATTTTATTAAAACAAACAAACATGCTAAAATGAGGAAAGAAAGTGACAACTTCAGAGGCCAGTTTCCATTATTTATAAGAAATATTTGACCAGGTAAGAAGTAGAGAACATCAATATAAATATTTAAAATCATTTTGGTCAAGGGCTTGTTATATAAATAGGAAAGGTACAGAGGGCAGACGACTGTTGTAAATATTTACAAACTGAAATAAACCTCCATTATAGATGAAATAAACTTAGAAGAATGTAGAATTTAAAAAAAGGCTGGCAAATCTTTAGAATTTTTGAATGCAGTTCTGTTCTACAAAATATTTAAGCAGACTGAAATATAATTTTTACTACTTAACGTATGCCTAACTCTGTAAATTAAACTCATGTAGAATTTTTCTGCCTTTCAGTAGAAGAAACTATCAAAAAAATTAATTTGCTTCACTATAACAAAGCCGTATGACATGACAAATTACATGTTAAATGATCTTCCAAATTCTTTTTATATATATATGTGTATATATTAAACTGGTATAGCTATTTACGAAATAAATGTTTTACTGATTACAGTTAAAGAATATTAATTTGAAGCATAATACCAGTAACATTTGAACAACTATTCAACTGTATTAATATTTACCAGTCTGTGTTAATGTAATCTCTGAGGAATATTTTGTGATAAATAAAAACAGAAATAGGTGATGTTATGTTGTCCTATCTCACCTTCATTCTTACAATGATGGGTTTTTATTTTATTTTTTATTTAAATAAAAATAAATAAAATAAAAATAAATGTTGTCCTATCTCACCTTCATTCTTACAATGATGGGTTTGGAGCCGATTCTCGGCTCTGACTCGGCCGAATACATAGATGAAAGTCTCAAACCTGGCTCATGGCAAGAAGGTATCCCACAACACAGTGGTGCAATTCCCCAGATCTTGTTTGCCGCTTTACGAGGTTGGATGCACTCATCTTGGCCGTGGCTAAGTTGTGACAAATTTTCTCTTATTTTTCCTCTAAACTGTTAGATTTGCTAATAGATGGCTTATCTTCTAATTATATTTAATTTGTTGTGCATTTTTTTTGCATTACTGTTAGATAGTGATAGTTTTATCCCCTTTGGCATGGCTTTTGCTGTCGCCTTGTAGGCCTACTTGGCATCCCTTGTAGTGGTTATTGTTTCTGTCTTTTAAGTTTTGCAGTAGCTCATTTAAGTTAGAGAGCTATTTGCCCATTTAAGTTAGAGGGCTTGTAGTTAATTGTTGTCTTGTCTAGAAAATAGGGCTGTTTAAGTTAGAGGCCCTATTTTTTTTCTCCCTGGTTGTCTTTTTCCTTGTGTTTCCTATAGCTACTGTTCAGTGTAGCTTTAGCTGTTCAATAGCAACATTCTTGTTGTTTTTGTTTCTTTTGCGGTCTTACCTTACCTATGTCTAAAGACCCAAAAGAGAGATAACATAAGCCTTTGGGCTTTAAAAAATGCCAGAAGTGCTCACAAAAAAATGTCCATCACTGATGGACATGTTATATGTGTTTATTGCCTTGGTGCTATTCACCTACAAGAAGACTGCACTTTTTGTCACTCTTTCAGTGCAAGAGTACTTCAAGAAAGGAGAAACAAATTGATTCTGAAAGGGCTCTTAAAGCCAACTTTTGAGGAAGCCATCCATAGTTCCTCTTCCTCTTTTTCTTCTCCTTCCTCTAAAAAGTAAAAGTCTCAAAAAAGACATTCACCTGCAACATCAGCTCAGTCGGAGGCTCCAGTAAAACTACTAAAAATTTCCAAGGCCACTACCTCCTCGGCTCCACAGTCTTCAGAGTCATTGGAGGTCATATTAGTTGACAAGTCTGGTACTTCGGCTCCAAAGTCCTTGGAGCCACAAGATACCTCTACTCAGAGCCGGTCCATGGATATTTCAACGGTTTCTTCGACGTTGAGATCTCCAATTCTGCACAGGTCTCACTCTCCATCCCTATCTTCCAGGTCCATCAGGAGCTTATCGAACGATGATGTGGAATGAGTGGTGCACAGACTCCTGAAGTCGCCAGCACTGACTAAATTATTCTCGGCTCCCACTCATTTCGTCTCGGAACCTACTGTACCAATTATACCCACTGTTTTTCCTCCTCCGAGCCAAGCTGGTCCTTTGGAGCCAGAGTGCTTGGTACCACTTACTGTGGATCCATCGGATCCGGGACCCCCTTCAGTGTTCACGGAGCCGACATCTGCTCCGACTCTCTCTGTGCCATCCTGGGAGTCTGGGAGCTGGGGGGATTCTCAGCCCCAATCTTCTTCTGTGCTGAGTCTACCCTTCGGCCTGGGTTAGCTTGGCTCCCACATTGGCCTTGGGTCTGATCTCATTGGTTCTGCTGCCTTCCTCTGTATCCTTGGAGCTGACGGAGTCTTTGGAGCTGGCAGGATCTGCCTTTGAGCTGATGAGTGTGTTGTCTTCCCATTCAGCACCACAGAAGGATACTAGTACTCGTCCCCCTAAGGCACCGGCAACTGTCTCGGCACCACCCATTCCACAGGACAGAAGAGATCTAGAGCCTCAGGATCCCCCAATGGGTGAACCCCTCTACTCTGAGGCCACCCCAGAATATCCTTCTGAGGAGCCACCTCGGAAGACAACTTGCAAGAGGAAGCACGTAGACTCCCCAGATGAGTCCATCACTTCAGACACTGACCTCAATGAGTCGGAAGGGTCCCCACGGTCGTCCTCTGATGATATCTCATTTGCAGATATTCTAGAGATCCTGAAGCAGAGATTTGGCTGGCAGACCACCACCCCTTCTGATGAGGAGTCACTGTACCTGAAGGCTTTTGGATCTCAACCTTCAACCTCCTGGGTGTCTCCGCCATTCAATGAGCTAATAGACCTGGCTAGTTGAAAGGCACGGGAGTCACCTGACACTATGGAGCCAGTCCCTCGGAGGCCAAGCAAATTCTTGTCAGCTCCTTTGGAAAAGGATTTTCTAACCAAGGGGGTATCTGTAGATGTTATGGTGGTGGCAGCAGCCACCAAGAAGGAACTTGCAGAGACTTCCTCATCTGTTCCTCCTCCAAATAAAGACTTTAGAATGATGGAAGGATACAGGAGGCATGTCTTTTCATCAGTGACATTCTCACTACGATTGTTGAACTACCTATCCCACTTTACAAGGCTACAAAGAGATCTCCTGAAAGAGCAAGGAGATACTCTACAAGGTTCATTTGCTGCTTGGGTGAATGAGAAGGTCTCCTCCCAGCTGTCTACCTTAAATTCCATTATCAACTCCTCCATGAGGCTCATATCCTACGCAGCAGATGGAGCGAGCAGGGCAGCGGGTTCCAGAGTTTCCCTTAGGAGACACTCCTGGATGCACTTGTAAAATTTTGCAGAGCCCTTTAAGTCTACCTTTACTAATGTCCCTTTTGATAGTTCCTCACTCTTTGGACCCAAAGTAAAAGACACTCTAACCTGGTGCAAGCAGGAAGGGAAAACTCTCTCTGCTGTTGGACTGCATTTTTCTGTACTTTCAAGACCTTATCCTAAAGGCCAGAAAAGTGGAAATATGTGGTTCAAAAGATCCCATACAGTTTTCCAGGACGCATGGGGTGATTCCTTCCCCAGGGGTAGAGGGGGAGGCAATAACGGTAGATGCTGACCCAGAGGCAGAGGGGGCTTGCAAAACCAGGGTGACCATGATTCCTTCCGTGGACGCCCTTATCAGCACTCCTGAAAGGAGGCCCGACTGCTCTACTCTGGATGCAGTCACTAGACGTTTATCCATGTACCCAGAAGTCTGGCAAAATATCACAAGAGACAAATGGGTACTAAAAATAATATCCAGAGGATAGTCCATCCCATTTTCCAATACTGTTCCACAGACCAGAACAATCCCAGATGTTCCACCCAATCTAAGGGAGCAAGCAACCATAGAGATTCAAAACTTTCTGTACAAAAGAGTCATCCAAGAAGTCCCCACAGACCACATAGGATTCGGAACTTACTCAAGATTCTTTTGGTGCCAAAAGAACAGGGGATTGGAAGGCCATATTAGACCTAAGCAAATTAAATGAATCTGTCAAGAAGTCAAAGTTATGAATGGTAACACTGCAGTTTGTACTTCCCTTTTTAGGGAAAGACGATTGGATGTGCTCGATAGACCTTCAAGATGCTTACTACCACATAAAAATGGACAGGGCAGCGAGAAGGTACTTACGCTTCTGGCTGGGAGCCAATCATTACCAGTTCTGACCTTTGGCCTTACTACAGCCCCCAGAGTGTTCACCAAATGCATGGCAGTAGTCACGGCTCACATGAGGCATTGAGGATTCCGTGTGTTTCCCTGTCTAGATGACTGGCTGCTATCTGCCACCACCAAGCATCTACTCCAACAAGCCAGGGATCTAACGTTGGACATTTGCAATCAGCTTGGTATTACAGTCAATTTTCAAAAATCTGCCTTGTTGCCTTGTCAACATATTACATTTATAGGTGCAGATCTAGACACCTCCTCTATGGTAGCACATCTTCCAACAGAAAGAGTTGTAGCACTCAGACAACAGATACTTTACCTCCTTCCCAAGACCAAAGTGCAAACAAAGATAATTCTAAGATTACTAGGAACAATGGCTTCCACAATTACACTGGTCCCTCTTGCCAGAATGCACATGAGGATCCTTCAATGGCTGTTGTTCTCCCAATGGTCACTTCAAGAGCTTCCAATGTCTCACCTGATCAGATTAACGGAATCATGCAAGAAAGACTTAAGATTGTAGATACACACCACTCATGTGACCATAGGGAGACCATTTGTTCCACATCAACCCATAGCTACAGTGACCACGGATGCTTCCCAGATAGGGTTGGGGGCATTATCTGGGAAGAACAGTCCAAGGTACATGGCATGAATATGAGGCTCACTTGCATATAAATGTCCTAGAGATGAGAGCAGTGCTTTGTGCATTGCAAGCACTTCACGACTCTCTCCCTCTAGGGACAATTGCGATACAGTTGGACAGCATGTCTGTGGTTTTGTACATAAATAAGCATGGGGGGGGCAGGTCTTACCCCCTTTGTCAAGAGGCCCTATGAGTTTGGCATTGGGCAGTTTCTTCTCAGCACTTTCTAATAGCAATGCACATTTTGGGGAAGTCCAGTGTGATAGCGGACAAGCTGAGCAGAGCAATCTTAATGCCTCATGAGTGGTCTCTCAATCAGAATGTAGCAGAAATGATTTTCCAAACGTGGGTTCAGCCTTGCTGCAGTCCTTTTACCACTCCCATGAATGCCAAGTGCAGCAACTACTTTACCCTAATCCCCCCTCCAGAGGAGACACTGAGAGACCCACTTGCTCACTATTGGCCCTTGAGACTTCTGTATGCTTTTCCTCTATTCCCTCTCATACCCAGAGTCGTTCAGAAAGCACAGTACTCAGGAAGCAGGATAATTCTCATTGCTCTTTACTGGCCTCGCCAAGTTTGGTTCCCCTTCCTTAAGCCTCATCTTCAGGAGAAGCCTTGGACTCTGGACTCAGTGCCAGATCTGCTGACTCATATGTCAGGGGAGCTTCATCCTTCTTTCCACACCCTAAAATTTACACCTTGGCTGCTCCACTTCTCAATTTAGTCAGGCTTCACAATTTCTCTCCTGCAGTCAAACATATCTTAATGTCCTCTCATAAAGCTTCCACTAGAAAACTGTATTCTAGCAAATGGAAAAGGTTTTCCTTTTGGGCTCAAAAGAGGAACATTGATCCTTTTTCTGCACCTATCCATTCTATTTTGGAATTTTTGGTGGAACTCTTCCGGCAAGGTTCAGCTGCAGCAACCATTAAGGTTCAACTTCCTGCAATATCAAATTTGCACATTGGTGATTCTGTCTCCAACTTAATGTCACACAGGTGGTGTTGAGCCTTTTTAAAAGGTGCCTCCTTACTAAAACCTCCCTTTAAGGAACCCCTTTCTCCTTGGGATTTAAATTTTATTCTGTCTCATCTCACATTACCACCCTTTGAGCCCTCATCATCTTCAGACCTCAAGCTCCTTTCTTGGAAGACCTTGTTTCTAGTGGCTATAACTTCTGCTAGAAGAGTATCAGAGTTGCAAGCTCTTTCTATTAAACTGCCATATTTGATTTTTCATAAGGCTAGGGTATACTTGCAAACTAATCCTTCTTTCCTACCCAAAGTCACTTTTCCAAACAATATAAATTAATCTGTGTTCTTTCCTAATTATAGCAACAAGGCAGAATACAAATTACATCAACTAGATGTGCATAGACAACTCAGATTCTATTTGCATAGGACCAAAAACTTTAGAAAATATGACCAACTATTTGTATCCTTTTCGGATGCAAAAAAGAGTAGTTCAGTTTCTAAAACTACTCTTTCCAATTGGCTTTCAAATTGTATTATATTCATTTTTACCTCAAGTCACAGAGCTTTACCTTTCAAAGTTAAAGCTCATTCCACTAGAGCAATGGCTACATCATCTGCCTTTCAAGCCAGAATTTCCCATGGATAATATCTGTGCAGCAGCTACTTGGACCACTCCACATACTTTTATCACGCATTACAAAGTGGATATGGCCTCTAGGGACAGGGCCTCCTTTGGTTCCACGGTGCTTAAAGGTGTACTCCAGTGAGCCATCCTGGTTAAAGGTGCTAGGGACACTGTCCCATCCATGTAAGAATGAAGTCGAGATAGGACAACATAACATAAAGAAGTTATGTACTCACCATAACATTCCATGTTTGTTGTTCATCTTGCCGTTCATTCTTACGAACCCTCCCTCCTTCCCCCTGACAAAGACTCCTTGTGGACCTAGTGGATGTCTTTTTTCCTTCAGGAGCTCTTTGTTTCAGTTTGTTTCTCCTTCTATTAGGTATAGTATATGTGTGTGTGTGTGTGTGTGTGTGTGTGTGTGTGTGTGTGTATATATATATATATATATATATATATATATATATATATATATATATATATATATATATATATATATGTACATTATATAAATGTATATATTGTACATATTGAGTAGTAGCAGCAAGCAAGATCTAGGTAATTGCACCACTGCATTGTGGAATACCTTCTTGCCACAAGCCAAGTTTGAGACTTTCAGCTATGTATTCGGCCGAGTCGGAGCTGAGAATTATCTCCAAACTCATCATTGTAAGAATGAATGGCGAGATGGACAACAGACATGGAACGTTATGGTGAGTACATAACTTCTTTTTTCCTTAGCAAATCACCAGTTTATCCATATGTAGTCCAATCAGTCTCTGCTGTCATTCTTAGGTGGTCTTCTTCGGACTGACAGGTAACATTGAGATGCACATTTGTATCTATATATTCACATGATGTAGGTAACCAACAAAAAGAAATAATGGAAACAATGTTAAAAGAACAATCAGCTCTTAAATGGTTTTCCTTTCAGTATACTTACCTAATTCAGAAAATCACTGAGTCCTGTTTTTTGCAACAAGCAATATCTGTTAGTGGAACTTTTTTTATTTAAAATCACCTCTAAGTCTCTCTTTTTAAAATCCAAAGAGACCTGTTGTAGAATAAAATACATTAATTTTAAAAACTGTCACATTCTACAGAATATCTGTATAAGGAATTCTGACTCAGATTTTTTTTCCTTATCAATTTTGTGAACTCTTGTTCCTAGTTTTGTAATACACCAAAAAATATTGATGTAGCAGAGAGGATAAGGACCAGGAGCTAGTTAAAATACTTTGTATTAAAACATTTTTATGGAAAAAAATAACAATAACACAGTGATATGATTTTGTTTCACAGAAAACTCAACTAAATGAAATTCAACTAAACAGTTAGCATGATTGTACACTGTTCAATTACTAAAGATTGTAAGATTAACATTTTTGTTTTGTTCTGCTTTGTGTGGAGTGGCTTTCCTTTAGAATCCATAGATGCGTGTGCAACAATTGCTTTTTAACATACATTTCCTTATCAGATTTGTTTTGCTGTGGTATCTCTAGAGGTAGCTTTAATATAGCAAACTGCATTCATTACAAGCCTACAATTTACTAATTCATAAATGGGAAGGCCAGAGAAAAGCTCAGTGAGTAAAGCATTGTCAGCAGACATCAACTTCTTTTATTAATTTGAGTTTAGAAATATGAGGCATAGATATTTATGAGCTAAGTTGTGTATAGAAATAAATAAAATAAAATAACTGCTAAGATGTGTGGCAGTTGATATTATGATGATTTTCTTTGTCACTAATCACTTAATATTAGATATGATGTTGTCCTTTTCATTCTTCCTCACAAATGGGTCTAAGATGCAATCCTTGGATCAGACTCGGCTGCATTTACAAGACTTTGGATCCAGTTCTTGGGCTTCTCCCTCCACCCATAATGCACTATTCTGTCCCAACTCCTCAGATCTCATTTGCTGCTTTGTGATAAGAAGGATGTTACTGATTCTTGAGTGTGTAAGGCTAATTTTTCATAAAGTTTCTACTTAAACATTATGCTTCAGCTGTTTAGCTTATCATCTACTCTTTCCTCACTCTTTAGCTACTACTGGCATCTGAGGTTTTTCTTTTTCTGTATTTTTCCAACTTTGGTGCCATTCTTGGTAATTTTTTCTCTTACTCTTAGTTGGCATATGATTCCAAACTCTGATGCCTACAAGAAGTGCATCTATTGCCTGGGGCTGACCACTTGAATTCTGATTGTTCTATTTGTGCCATCTTTAACCCTTGGGCTCTGTCGGACATGTGCAACAAATTAATATTGAAAGGTTTACTACTGGCTCCTTCTGGGGCTCAACCCCCCTCCAAAACAACAAAGTCATCTTAATCAGATCCTAAACAATAGGCTCTTCAAAAGTCCCCGAGAGCCTCTTTGGAGCTATTATAAAAAATGAAGAAGGTTTCCGTTCCAGTCTCCTCAGAACCAAAGTTTTTTGGGCCACCTTCAGATTCACAGTCCTCCTCTAATCTGACAGGGTCTGTCCCAGTGAGGGTTTCCCCATTACCTTCTACCTGTTTCTTGGATCCAAAGCCTTTAGGTCAGACAAGTAGAGGTCATACTCAGGAATATGTTCTGAAAACAGTCTCGGGCCCTACCTTCACAAATGTTCCAGACACAGAGGAGGCATTCCAGACCAGAATCCACAGCGTTGTCCAGGTCTTCAAGGACTTTGACAGAGGCAGATGTGGACAGGATGATGCAAAGATTTCTCAGGGCTCAGATCCAGATGAGGGTACTGCCAACTCCATCCTCTCTTGGATCCATGAGTGCACTTGCCCAGTAAATTCTTTCTCCTTCTCTGATCCAGGCCACAGCTTCCAAGTACCAGGTTATGAGAGTCCCAAGAGGTTTGGTATCATATCCAAGGAAGTTTGCCTCCTTGACTCAGACAGTTTCCCTGACCAGTCCTGCTCCAATTCTGTCAGACCACAGTGCATCTTGGATCCAAGATGTCTTCTCTTGGTCTGATGGGTTGGGTTGGGTTCTGACGTTATCATATCCATCCCTTCCAAGGAAGGGGGGGGAGGTTTCTCCGGATCTGTTAGCTTTCCAGGTGATAGAAAGGGCTTTTTGTTTGCACAGAGAGACATTCTATCTTACCTCAGATCCTAACCAATGCCCCTCATTGGGTCCAAGCTCTGAGCCTATCATACCTACTCCTTAGGGTCAGCCAGTTCTGGGAAGCCTTCACACATGTTCTCCAGAGGGGACCTCTCCTGAACACCCCACAGAAGAGGTCCCTTAGAAGACAACATGTAAGAGGAGGCACATAGACTTGCTTATGAAGTCTCTCACAGAAGATACTGATTTTGATAAGTAGAAGGCTCTCCTTGATCCCCACCTGAATATATTTCCTTTGGAGACACTCTTGAAATCCTCAAACAAAAAGGTGAATGGTCTTCCCAATCTCCCTCTCCTGAGGAATCAGTGTTTCTGGAGGCTTTTGGTGCTGGTCTAGCTATGTCTTGGGTGACACCAGCAGGTAGATGAACTTATTGACGTAGTTTCCTGCAAAGCTTGGAAGGAACTGGACACAATCAAGTCTATCCCTAACTGCCCAGACAAGGTTTTGGTACCCAATTCTGATAGACCCCACTGAAGCAAGGAAATCTCAGTTGATGCCATTGTTGTAGTGGCAGCCACTAAGAAGGAGCTAGCTGAAATAAGTTCCTCTGTTCATCCACTAAACAGAGTCCAGAGTGATGGACACATTTGGAAAGAAAATGTATGCCTCAGCTACACTCACACTGAGATATTTGAACTACCTGGCACACTGCACTCGTCTGCAGATAGATTTGATGAAGAAATTTTAAACTCTCTCTCTCAGAGTCCATGTCTGTGGAGGATCTCAAGAAGGTTTCTCCAATACTGGCCACTCTTCTGTCCATTTCCAATGCATTGATGAGGCTGATCTCCCATGCAGCAGAGGGTGCCTCACAAGCTGCTGGTTCAAGCATAACCATTAGGAGACATGCCAGGATAAGGCTATGTGACTTTATGTAACCCTTTAAGGAGTCATTTGTTAATGCCCCCTTTGATGGCTATTCTTTGTTTGGACCATCAGTTAAAGATACACTCACTCATAGTGAAAAGGTGGGGAAAGATTCTGTCATAGGAATCAAATTTTCTGTCCCTTAATGTAGATTCTGTAGAAATCAATGGGGTGGTAAGAAGATGTCTGGTCTGCTAGGATTCCTATAGATAACATATGTGCAGCAGCCACTTGGTCAAGACCTCATACTTTTATCACTCATTTTTATCACACATTACAAAGTTGACAAGGCCTCCTTTGGGTCTACTGTCCTGAAAAGCATACTCCCGTGAGCCACTCGAGAAGGATGATGCTTGGGATGCCACCCATCTGTAAGAATGAACGGCGAGATAGAACAACTACACATAAAGAAGTTATATACTCACCATAACATTCCGTGTGAGTTGTTCATCTCACCTTCATTCTTACTTCCCACCAGGGTTTTTCGAGGACCAAGATACTAGATTCTTCCTGGTTGTTCAATCCTTCTATAGCTTTCTCCTAAAGAGTGATAGAATGACACATGGTATTATTATACACAGCAAACAAGATCTGAGGTAACTCCAGGTGCATCATGGGATAGGTACTTGGACTCAAGCTCTCTGAGGACCTCCAGCTATGTAGTAGGCTGACACGGAGTCGAGGATCGGCTCCGAACCCATCTGTAAGAATGAAGGCTAGATAAACAACTCACATGGAACGGTATGGTGAGTAAATAACTTCTTTTTTTGTTGTATTTACTAGCCAGAGTAAGACCATTTTAACTGAAACTCAACTATGTGAGCCTCAGCTGTCAAAAGAATGTATGCCAATCTGAAGTTTCCTGACATCAAAACTAGTTATAGTTAGTAACAGGGTGTATAAATAAAGCCCCCTACATGGAGTTATCCTAACATAAAATATCTAATTAGTTTTAATCCCATTTGATGAACAAACTAAAATAATTGGGATATGATGGAAATGGACTAAAATGGAGGGTTCCTATTGTATTTTCAACAGCTTAGGTTGTTGAATGCTTAAACATTGACACCTAAGCATCGAAAGCTTATAATAGTGAACGGCCACATAATCAAATTCTTTTGCGTGGCTGTTGTCGGGGATTTGCCCTTTCCTCAATGTAGAGCGATCTCGGAGTTGGTATATTTAGTTAGGGGGGGTTGTGGGGGGCACAGCCCTCACATCGGGGGGTGTGGGGGGCACAGCCCTCACATCGGGGGGGGAGGCAAAGCCCCACACTATATTTCGAGTGTTTGTTTATTTTCTTTACGGATGGCCATGCAAATTCTTTCCTGAGGAAAGAATTTGATTATGTGGCCATTCACTATTGTAAGCTTTTGATGATTAGGTGTTGATGTTTTAGGATTCGACAACCTAAGCTGTCGATGATATGATATAGACGAAAAATGGATGTCCTATAACTGACATTATTATGGTAAGTAGGAAGGGTAGTGCCTGGACAACTTGGCACTATAAGTTTAAATAAATGTTATAGCAATCATTAAAAACAAATAACACTGCCAGGAAATGTCATGCTAAAGTTATTTACCAAGCAAATTTTTAACTGAATAGAAAACATATCTACAGTTAAAAATGATCCACTGGTCAGTGGTGGCATTTGTTCAGTTTCATTACAGTTTTTGTTTTTGCTGTAAGATGTGGTAAGAAACCACATGGCAGCTGGCTACAAAAATCCTGAAATTGTCAATGACATGGCACAGATTTGGTTAGGAGAAAAAAATTCAGCTTAGTAGTCTAACTTCTGATGAATAAAGAGAATATATGACAGCTAGTGACCAAAACCTTTATTGGCTATGAATGTAGTGAAATAGTGGCTAATTATTTCAGATTTCAAAGCCTCGTTGAAACTATAGACAATAATCATAATATCATGACCAGCACCTTCCTGGATTAATCACATATAACACTGTCAGGAAAAACAAGGCTTGTTTTGGGATGGTCATCATGATTTTCTTTTCACTTTTAAGTACATTGCTTTATAGATTGTAAGTGTAAACATTAAATACAACAAACATTTAATGAAAGTAGTTACCAGTAATAAACATAAATTCATAACCATCTGTTACCTCTAAAGTAAATTGCTACCACAAAACTAAACCATTTTGTTAAATGTTTGATACATAGCCATAAACTTCTGCTTTCCGTAAACACTGAAGACTATTCTTTAGAAGAAGTTAAACACTAGTGATGGAGTTTTTAGTACTGGCAACCTACAAGTCATGATTCTCTTCAGCAAAATATCACATCCTTTGGATGTGTTAAACTAGTCTTGCAATGTAAGCAGTTAATCACGACAGGTTTCCAAAAAAGGTCTGACAAAATGCAAAACAGTCATTTAGGATATTTATAAAGAGAGCACAGTTGTGTAGGACATCTGAGAGAAAGCAACACAGTCATGTAGAATATCCATTGATGAATAATACTGAATAATAAATTCAAAGATCTATAGCCTTTTAAGGTGAGACATCGGTGTATGATGTATGAATCTAACATTGATAGTGGTGGAAGATTTGAACAAAGGGGCAGCACTGTGAAATGGAATTTCAATGTGCAGTATTATTTCTTTTTTTCTTTTTTTTATTTGGTTTTAAAACAACAGGTACACACACCAATTGTAAAACAAATGACTATATAGGTCTACAGCTGATTAGTACATCAACGTTATACAAATCAGCAACAATTAATATTTTTCAAGCAACTCTTTAAGTTTAAGCTAATTTTTATATGAAAGTATAATATTAGAAGTTCTCATCTTTATAGTATGCAGTTCACTACTGCAAACAATTTTGCCATACTAATAAATTTAACACTAGAGGAGGTAACTTTACTTTTTCAATTTTTAGTAATTACTTTTCTGGCTGTAGCAAGAATAGACCAAAAAAGAGGCTCTTGGTTTTTGGAATTATCTCAAAATTGGAGCATTAAATAAAAACTAAAGATTTAAGAATATTACTTCTATCTGACGATAGAGCTTGAATGAAGTTATTAATTTATTTCCAAAAATGGAAGATGACTTCACATTCATATACCATATGCACCAACTCAGCTACTATTTCAGAATCACATCTCCAACATTTAATTTTATTTGATTTATACATAATTGTAATTTTATTAGGAGTGACAGAAGCTCTATGTAAGAATTTCCAAGTGAAAATTTTACATTATAATGAAGATGTGGTTTTATCTGTAGATTTTAATATCATATGTTATGTTGTCCTATCTCGCCTTCATTCTTGCTGGTTGGGTTCAGAACCGAGAATTGGTTCTGACTCGGCCTATACTAAAGCTCGAGAGCTTCCACTGGTACGAGGCAATACCCTTTCCTATGATGCTTAGAGAGATTACCCAGATCTCGTTTGCCGCTAAACAGGTCAGGTGCTTCCTACTAGACTCAGGCTAAGTGGAATCTTTTTTTTCCTCATTTATGCTAGTTTTGTCCAAATTCTTAAGAGTATTTGGTTAATCTGTGCATCTGTTAGTGTTTACTTTGGTATTTGTAACTTTCCCGCATTGTTGGTGTTACTGCTGTGGTTGGCTGTTATACTTTCACTAGGCTGTTACCCTTTCTCTGTCCCGGCTCCAGTTGCTGATTATTTTATATTAAGCTATCCTGTCACCCCCTTTACAATGTAAGGAGTTTGTTTAAGTTAGAGAACTTTTTTTCCACCCGTTTAAATTAGAGATATTTTCCTCTTCCCCTGTTGTTTCTCTTAGAGGAGTAGCCGTTTAAGTTTGAGACTTCTCCTCTGGCTAGGGAAGACTGTCATTTGAGTTTGAGACTTCTCCTCTAGTCTCCCTAATTTGTCGCTTTTTTTCTTGTTTCTGTTAAAAAAAAATGTTTGCTGTCTTACTGTTTGTTGTTGTTGATTGTAGACTATTAAGTTAGCCATGTCCAAAGATTCTAAAGAAGTGAAGCCTTCGGGCTTTAAGAAGTGTGACCATTGCAGCCAAAAAATGACTCTGACAGATAGAGACACCAGTTGTTTGTACTGTTTGTGTGGTGCAGTCCATCTGCAGGAGTCCTACTCTTTCTGCCATGCTTTCAGTTCTAGGGGTTTTTTTTGTTAGAGAGGAAAAATAAATTGATTGTTAGGGGTTTGTTGAAGGTTCCTTTCTCTGAAGCTTTAGAAGGAAAACAGAGTTCCTCCAAATCTCCTCATCAGTCTCAGTACCCTAGATCTGACAAGTCCTCAAAGAGACCTGCTTCCATTAAAAAAGCAGGCTAAGGATACACCATCAGACCCAAAGGTTTTTGGGCCCAAAAAGGCTACCTCTTTGGCTCTACTGGTTATTTTGAAGTCGACAGAGTATCGCATACGGAACCTGTTCCCAATCCTGGAACCAGTCTCCTCAGCCTTACACTCACCTATTATACAGTCCATTAAATCCTTGAGCCCATCCTCTTGGTCCTCCAGAAGTCTCTCAGATGACGATGTGGAGCAGGTGGTCAAAAGGTTGTTACAGACTCCAGCGCTGGCCAAAGTTCTGTTGAGCCCAGCCCAGAAGGATTTGGGTCTGACAACCTCCATTTCCTCTTCTTCAATTCCTCCTCCAACCCATGTGGTGGCTTCGGTGCCAGAGTGTTTGGATTTGATCATAGTGTAACCATCAGGGCCGAGATCTGCTCTGGCTTCTTTGGTCCCGATTTCTGCTCCGACCTCCTCGGTGCCTTTGTCCATTGAGGGGGTCTAGGGGCCAATGCTTGCCTGTCAAGTCCAGGGAGGAGAGCCAGGTTGGACAGTTGTCCAAACCAATTCTCCCTCTCGGGGCTTTGGTGCAGGTGAGCTCAGTGCCTACATCGGCCTCGGAGTCCACTGCCTTGGTTCAGGGGGAGTCTCCAGGTTCTTTGTAGCTGGGAGCTCCCTTAGAGCAGGGTCGCGGTGCTTTTGAGGTCATGAGGAAAGTGCTATCACCCCAGATGTCTCCACTCTTAGATCAGAACACTCTTCCCCCAAATGAACCAGAGTCTATCTCTGTACCACCTCTCCCTCCCAAATGTGGAGACCTGAAGTCCCAGGATGCCCTATTGGGTGCATCCATCTCTTCCAAAACCTCCCCAGAGTACTCCTCCTCTGAGGCCCTTTGGAAGAGAACATGTAAGAGGAAACATCTAGACTCCCCTGAGGAGTCTATTACTTCAGACACAGACCTCTTATTCACCCTCTGAGGATGTCTTCTTTGGAGACATTCTAGTGATCCTTAAGCAGTAAGGTGGCTGGAAGTCCATCAACCCTTCTGAGGATGAGTCCGTGTACTTGGAGGCTTTTGGGTCTCACCTTTCGATCAGCTCCTGAATATAGTCAGGCAGAAGGTGTGGAGCTTTCCAGAGTCTGTGGAACCTGTTCCAAGGAGGCCAAATAAATTTATTACAGCACCCTCTGACAAGGAGGTGTTCCAGTAGATGCTATGGTGGTGGCGGTGACCACCAAAAAGGAATTGTCTGAAACATCCTCATCTGTCCATCCACCAAGCAAAGAATCTTGTATGATGGACAGGTGTGAAAAGCATATGTTCTCATCTGCAGCCTTTACCCTCAGGTTGCTGAACTACTTGACCCATATTACCAGACTTCAGAGGGATCTCCTGAAGGAGTTGGGAGATACCCTCCAAAGTTCTGAAGCTGCGGAGGTTTCAGACAAGGTGACCTCTCAGCTTTCTACCTTAAATTCAGTGGTAAACTCCTCTATGTGGCTTATCTGTTATGCAGGTGATGGAGTGAGTAGGGCAGCGAGTACAGGAGGCAATCCTGGATGCGCTTATGTGAGTTTGCAGAGCCCTTCATGTCTTCCTTTATCCTTCCTTTATCAACGTCCTATTTGATGACTCATCCTTGTTCAGGCTAAAAGTGAAAGACACTCTAACCAGGTGTGAGCAAGAGGGAAAGACTCTTTCTGCCATAGGAGTCCATTTTTCCCTCCCTAGCAGGCCTTACCCCAAAGGCCAGAAGGGGGAAAGATGTGATTCCATAAGTCCAAATAAGCCTTTCTGGATGCACATGGTGATTCTTCCCCCAGAAGCAGAGGGGGAAACAGCAATGGAGGACATCGGCCTCATGGCAGAGGGGGTCCACAAAATCAAGGCGACAGGGATACATTCCTAGGTAGGCCCTTCCAGTGCTCCTGAAAGGAGGCCTGCCTGTTCACCTCTGGAGGCAGTCAGGGGTCACTTGTCACTGTACCCAAATGACTGGCTAAACATAACAGATGACAAATGGGTACAAACAATCATATCCAGAGGCTACTGTATACCCTTTTCCTCTCCCCCTTCAGAAAAAAGGTCAGCCTCGGATGTTTCACCCAATCAGAGGGACCAGGCAACCCTAGAAATTCAAAGGTTGCTAGAAAAAAAGTCATCGAAGAAGTCCCTGCAGACCAAATTGGATCCAGAACATACTCAAGGTTATTTTTAGTTCCAAAAAAGACAGGGTACTGGAGCCCCATTTTCGATCTCAGCAGACTTAACAAGTCTGTAAAAAAAAACAAAGTTCTGGATGGTGACACTGCAGTCTATACTCCCCTTTCTGGGGAAAGACAGTTGGATGTGTTCGATAGATCTCCAGGATATATGCTATCATATAAAGATGGACAGGCAATCCCAGAGTCACTTATATTTTCAGCTAGGAGACAGTCATTACCAATTCCAGGCTCTGCCCTTTGGTCTCACTACAGTCCCCAGAGTGTTCACCAAATGCATGGCAGTAGTCACGGCTCACTGTAGGCTTCTTGGATTCCGGGTATTTCTGTATTTGGATGACTGGCTCCTGACCGCCACCACCAAGCATCTACTTACCAGGGGAAGAGACACCATCATTCAGCTTTATTCTCAGCTAGGCATTGCAATAAATTTCAAAAAGTCTGCCTTGTTGCCATCACAGCATATTGTATTTATGGGAGCAGACTTAAACACAAGAGAAATGGTAGCCAAACATCCTCGCAACAGGATACAAACCCTGCACCAACAAGTACAGAGCATCCGCACAAAGAAGAAAGTACAGGCAAAGGTTGCTCTAAAGATCTTGGGTACCATGGCAGCTGCGATAATCTTGGTACTGCTTGCATGCTTACACATGGGAGTTCTCCAGTGGTTGCTTTTTACCCAATGGTCCATGCAGGAACTGCCCATGTCCCACAAGATTATCATAACATAATCATGCAAGAGAGACCTCTACTGGTGGCTTCCTTCTTCTCAGGTGGTTCTGGGCAGAAAGTTCATCCTCCCTCAACCAGTAGGTACAGTGACCATGGATGCTTCCCAGATTGGGGGGGGCATTATCTGAGGAAACAGTCCAAGGAGTATGGCAGGAATATGAGAACCACTTGCTTATCAGTGTCCTAGAGATGAGAGCAATGCTGTTAGCGTTGCAGGCATTTCACACCTCCCTTCCACTAGGAACGATTGCAATCCAGACAGACAATATGTCAGCCATGTGGTATATAAACAAACAAGGAGGAACCATATCTTACCACCTGTGTCAAGAGACTCAAAGAGTATGGCAGTGAGCAGTCTATTCTTAACGGTTTCTAATAGCAACGCATATCCCGGAGAAATCCAACGTGATTGCAGACAAACTCAGCAGGGCTATTCTAATGCCTCACGAGTGGTACCTGAAACAGGAAACTGTGAAACAGATTTTTCGCTAGTGGGACCAGCATTGCTGTGACCTTTTGGCCACATCCATGAATGCCAAATGCAGCAGCTACTTTGCCCTAATCCCCCCTCCGTGGGAGTCACCAAGGGATGTACTTGTACATGATTGACCCCCAGATCTCCTTTATGCTTTCCCTCCTTTTCCCTTGATCTCCAAAGTCCTTCAGAAAGCCAGCACATTGGGAAGAAGGTTAATACTAATTTCCCCATACTGGCCTGGACAAATTTGGTTCCCCTTCCTATGGCCCCATCTACAAGAGGATCTCTGGATTCTGGACCCAGTTCTAGACCCCCTGACTCATCTGTTAGGGACCCTGCATTCCTCACTAAAAACCCTCAAACTGACAACTTGACTGCTCCACTTCCACTCTTAGCCAAGCTTCTGGATATATCTCCTGCTGTGAAACATATTCTAATCTCAAACCACAAAACAGCAACTAGAAAGCTTTATGCTAACAAATGGAAGAGATTTTCTTGTTGGGCTCTCAGCAATGACATTGATCCTTTCATATAACTTCTATTTTAGACTTTTTAGCTAAACTCTTCAACGAATGTGCAACAGCGGCTACCATACAAGTTCAATTGGCTGCTATATCAAGCTACCATATTGGAGAAATGGGATTCAAGATTATGTCCCATAGACTGTGCAAAGCCTTTTTGAGTGGCATCTTTTTGCTTAGGCCCCTAGTAAAAGAAAAAACAGCCCTTGGGACCTCAGTTTGGTATTGTCCACTCTAATCCTGCCATGATATGAACCAGCTTCATCCTGTCATCTTAAGTTTGTAACATGGAAAACAGTCTTTTTGGTTGCCATCACGTCAACTAGGTGGGTATCAGAACTCCAAGCATTGTCTATATGTCAGATTTACTTGGTTTTCCATAGAGAAAGAGGTTCCCTGAGAACTAATCCATCATTCTTGCCCAAAGTTTGCTCTGAAGAAAATTTAAATCAATCTATTGCTCTACCTCTAACAAACCAACCAGAATGAACTCATCTTTTTAAAACCATGTTCCTTTTCTTTAAAACTGGTTTTAGGCTAACAGCTGGATTAATATCTGTGTTAACGTCTGCCTCTAGTTTATTATTTATATTGCCCCCTCTTATATTGTTATATATAACATTAACAACCTTAAGTTTGAACTCATGTTCCACCCCCTTCATCCTCTTTTTGTTTTGCAAGTACGTTAGTGGTTACCTTTTTTCTAATATCAGATTTGTGTTCTACTATGTGATCTTTTAGTCTCTGTGTTGATGTACCAATATAGAATACACAACATTTTGTGCACATAGCTAAAGATACCACATTAATTGTATTACAAGTTGCAGATGCTCTAAAACTACACTTTTTTTAGTTATAGGATAAAAGAACTAATTATTTGTTAAAATACATTTACAGCAGACACAAAGCATGGAAAAGTGCCTATTTTTTTTAAATTGGCTTATTCTCCATTTTTTCATTTCTTTATAGCACAAATGTTTTTTTTTTCAAATTTGAACTGTTCCTGTATGCAAAATCTGGTCTATCTCCTATAATTTGTTAATCTCAGGCATCACTGAAAGCATTTCCCAATTCTTTGATATAATAGTTTTAACTTCATTAGTTTGTCTATTGTATGTTGTTATATAACACAAATGCTCATTTCTAGTACCTCCATTTTCATTTCCAAAACTCACAGTATTCTCTAAAAAATATGATCTAGCTTTATTCTGTCTTTCTTTCATAATGTCCAGTTTTGATATTTCTAAACATCTTTCATCATATCCTCTTTCCATTAAATCATCTAACATAGCCATTATTTGCTCTTAACATCTACTATCACCAGCATGTAACCGTCTGGCTCTTAAGACCTGACTTTTAACTACCTCTTCAGAAATATGGTTGGCATGCATGCTTGCCCTGTGCATATATTTGTTTGCCTGGATTTCTTTCTTATAAATAGATGTGACAGTCTCATCCCTCAGCCTTTCTAAGTCCATGTCTAAGTAATTTATCTCACTGTTTGAAAAATGTTCAGTGAATTTAAGAAAGTCCATACTCATATTCAGGTATTCAACAAACAACATGAGATCAGATCCATCCCCTTTCCAACTCAAAAAAATATCATCCACAAAACATTTATAAAATAATATGCTTTGTGTGATATTCAGTGGACCTTTGTACACATACTGATCTTCCAACATCCTCCACAGTGTTGGCATACTTGTTGGCCATGGGAGTACCCATGGCCACACATGGCCACACCTGCCTTTTGATGGAAGAATAAAAACATTTTATTACAATCTTTTTGAGCCAAGCATTTCCTTCTACTGGGATTTTTCTTCTGCATTCAAGTTTTATTTGTTCACAGTGAAGGTTAACCTCTGTGCTGGTCCTGATGCTTGTAAAAATTAACTAGTTCTCAGTAATTTGATTGTATTTGGACCTTAAAGTTTATATATATATATATATATATATATATATATATATATATATATATATATATATATATATACACATATATATATTTCAGTACCATTTAACAACTGATGCCAATAAATTAAGTTACTTTGTTGTTTCATTACTAGCATTTTGTTAAAGTTATGAGTTAATAAGCAGTCAGTTGTATATACACGTGGAAACATAGAACATATTAAGTCTGTAGTGAATGGTTAGAATATGTAAACTTTTAGAAAGAGGAAATGATGTTATTTAAACAGGGAATTTGAGAAGAGAGTATAATTCCATTTACACAAAAATATTTTAATAACCAGAAAAAACTATTATGGGACTTGTTTATGACTGGTTGTGATATATTAATTGTTTACTAAAAATATTTCTTGATGTACTTGTTTGCATTTTGAATCATAAGATGAATTATCCACAATGCTATAACTTTTACAGTTGCTGAAGTAGCATCAGTTGTGTATCAGGGAATCCTATTCCATCATTATCCCAGTCTTTTCTGTGCTAATCAAAGGAAACTTTTGGTTTATCAGGATGCTCAAAAAAAATTAAGTAGAATATTATTTGTCTTCATCAATTTTTTACGTGGGGATAGTACTAAAGATTGTAAGACAAACAGTATTTTAGGGAGAATTGTCATCTTATAAGCATTAATTGTAAAGAACAAAAAATAAAGGACTCCTCCACTGCAAGTACTACCAAAAAATCAAAATAGTAAATCCAAAAGTTAGGCAAGTACTACCATGATGTGTATGAAGTAACTTTACTTTATTAAAACAATAAAAGCAGTATCATAAGCGCTTTTGGGTATATCCCTTCATCAGATGATAAAACAATAATAAAAACATAGTATCTAATACTGTACAACACAACCAACGAAAATCAATAGTTTAACCTCCTTTTTACTAGAGCTGGTTTTAAAGGGACAACATCATTTAATCCTGGGGTTTTGTCAGCTCCCAGTCTAAGAATCCATTGCATCTCTTTGTATTCAGTTTCATTATACAAGTCACACATTATTTGACTTCTATTTACAATACATATAACCATAAAGGCAAATACATGATCACTGTGCAATATGCTTGTACAGTGCATTATGTTCTTTTCTTAACCTTGTAACTGATAGATGCTTAAAAATTCTATCTTTAAGTCTACAATTTGTTTTTCCTACATAATATGCAGTACATTGTTGACGGTTTGCAATATAGACAACATTTTGCGTATTATAGTCAGCATACATATTCAAAAAGTGCTTCTTGTTGGTCCTGGGGTATATAAAACAGTTTCCTTGTAAAATGTGCTTACAGGCTTTACAGTGTAGGCATGGATAAGTTCCCTTCTTCTTGATGCCTGGATTTTCAAAATGCATAAGTTCTTGACATAGAATATCTTTCAAATGTTTATTTCTTTTAAAAATAAATCTAGGTTGTGTCCCTACAACTCTAGTTATATTTTCATCTGTTAAAAGAATTCTCCAGTTGTATCTGATTATATTGCATATACCTATATCATTACTGTATGTTAAACTTATTTTCAAACCTTCATTAGCTTTTTGAACCTGTGCATCTACCTTATTGGCCCATTTCTTTACCTCTGTGTAACCATGGTTTTGCACTTTGTTTTCTATAGAGATTGCTGTTGTCCATGTCCTTTTTCACTAAGTTTTTACTATAACCTTGTGCTTGAAAATTATTCTTTAAAGAGTCCAATTCCTGTATAAAAGAATTTTCATTTGTGCAAAGTCTGGATATTCTACAGAGTTGTCCCTTGACTATGTGTTGGAATACATGTCTAGGGTGCATGTTATCATATCTAAGCATGCTGTTGGTCCAACAAGGCTTCCTCTATAGTGAGGTCTCTACCTCCCCATTTTCTTTCTTAATACTAACATCCAGGTATTCAATAACTGAGCTAGAATAATTCAATGAGAATCTGAAGAAGCTGGTAGTAGACTCTAAATACTTAACACAGGATGTTAATTCTGATGTGGTACCCCCCCACACACAAAAAGAAAACATCTTCCACAAATCTATTGTAAAATAAAAGTTTGTCTTTCCAATCATGTGCTGCCTCAAATATCACCATATCTTCCCAGTATGCCAGGACTAGGTTAGCATATGTGCTCACACAAGGTGCACCCATAGCTATACCTTGTCTCTGGCAATAATACTTTGACAAAGAAAAACATTGTTTTCTAATACCAGCCTTAATAAGGAACATAACTGCATATTTTCATCTATATGTATGTTCACCTTTTTGTTCAGTATTTCTTCTATGGCAGTAATACCATATTGATATTCTATGGCAGTGAACAAATTCTTTACATCTAGGGTAACAAACACGTAGGAAATGTCACTGTTCTCTTGTAAATAACACTCAATGATTCCAGAAATGTAGCAGTATCTTTCAAAATTCTAGGGAAGGTTTGTAACATAGGTCTGAAAGTACATTCTAACCAGATGGAAATATTTTCTGTTACCCAACCCTTACCCAATACTATAGGTCTCATAGGTGGTATTTTAAGATCTTTATGAATTTTTGGTAGGGCTTTAAAGACTGGGATAGTAGGATGTTGTATATATAAAAAATATGCATTTGTTTGCATTTTGAATCATAAGATGAATTATCCACAATGCTATAACTTTTATAGTTGTTGAAGTAGCATCAATTGAGTATCAGGGAATCCTATTCCATCATTATCCCAATCTTTTCTGTGCTAATCAAAGGAAACTTTGGTTTATCAGGATTCCAAAAAAAAATTAAGTAGAATATTATTTGTCTTCATCAATTTTTCATGTGGAGATAGTACTAAAGATTGTAAGACAAACCATATTTTAGGGAGAATTGTCATCTTATAAGCATTAATTGCTCTTCCATGGTAAAGAAGAATTTGTTCCAATTTGTCACTAATATAAATTTTATCAATAACCTGCGGTAGTATTTCTTCATAGACATCCTAATAATATTATATAAGTTTCGCCAGACAACATACTGTAGTGCCCTTGTGTTCTGAGTTCTATTGCTAGTTGCATTTTCCCTTAAAACCATAAACTGAATTTGTCATCTGTTTAGATGCTTTGAAAAATACTGATTGGACACTCAAGTAGAGGTTAAAAACAACAGCAGGGCTTTGTGCTGAGATTAGTATATGACACGTATCTATTAGTTCTTTGTATGTTGTAGTTTTGTGTCATTAATAAAAACACAGTGATGCAGAAACATATGCTGATTCTACATTGTTTTGCAGTAAGTTATTTTTCAGGCCAAATTCGTACACTGCTAATTGTCCACTGATATTATGGTGCTTTTCTTCTAGAGTTATAAGTAGAACAGAGTGCACATCATGTTTTTTTACCATCAAGAACTTGAACATACAGACCAATCAGTTTATACCTCATGTGCTCTTTGTATTAATTACCCTATTTTTTCCTATACAAAGTTTTGTATTAATATAAATATGAAGTTGTTAGTTCTTTTGTCAGAAGCCCTGGGGACTTGTCTGTGGACTGTAGGATTCTAATCTTTGCATTGGCATCATATTTTCAGAGGACATTTTTGCTACAAAAATTACTCTGAGGATACATGCAGTAAACACTTTCTGAGGGCAGAGATCCTTTATTCATTTTAATCTACATACACAAAGCCTAGTAGAAATGAATAAATCTATGACAAGTGATGCCACATATCAGAATATATGTTGATTTATTTGTTATGAAATTGTATAGATTCTTATGTTGTCAGTGTATTTACATTTCTGAAGCAAAATCACTTTAGCTGGCTACCACTGGCTCTTTGGCCAGATAGTCTTCATTGTTCTGATTAATACTAACAGTAACACCCTTAAATACTGACAGTTAAAACCACACAGTAAAAGATATATGTCAAGAGATGCAGAAATAGACTTATACCAGAAATAATTAACTGAATAATGTATTACTCAACAGAAATAAAGGCATAAATAATTGTTTGTTTGTTTGTGTCTTTCGGCTTTTCCCAGTTAGGGGTCGCCACAGCGGAACTCCGGTCCGCTAATGATTGGTAGTTGATTTTTATGTGCCGAGATACCAGCCCTGACATGCAACTGTCAATGAAGGTACACCCATTCATGCATGTCTCCACGCAGAAGACACTCTAGCTGAGAATCGAACCGGACAGCATCTTACTGTGAGGCGACAATGCTACCGGAGCACCACCACCGCGGGTAAAGGCATAAATAATTAATTAATCAAAATAAAACTGTTACCAATAACTATTTCATACTAATGTCATTATTATGACCTCTGAGTTGAAGGATTTTAAGCATAAAAATAAACCACATGTCTTCATATATACTGTGTAATAAGTCTGTAGCTATGCTAACTTTAACATGAAATTTCTTGGTATTGTTATTTATTTAAGTGCTTGTTATAATATTTACTTCTATTTGCTGTATTTTCCTTGGCTACATTACTTTAGGGTAATGCCCAACAATTTTTACTTTGATGTATCCTCTTTCTTATTACGTATATGTATACAGATGGGTCTACTTAATTTGATCGAAAGATCATTTGACCTAAACCCATTTGATCGAAAACCAGTATTCAAGGCAAATAACAGGGATTTGCCTCCCTCCCCAATGTCGTGCAACCCAGGAGTTGGTATATATATAGTTAGGGGGGTGGGGGCACAGCCCCCCACATTGGGGGGTGGGGGGGTGAAGCCCCCACCTATTTTCATTTAAAATCTGTACTTTTTGTTTTATTTTCTTGTTTTAAAGGAAACTAGATGGGGGGATTCACCCCCCCCACACCCTCCAACTATATATACCAACTCCAGGGTCGCACGACATTGGGTAGGGGGACAAATTCCAGTTTTATGCCTTGAATACTGGTTTTCGATCAAATGAAATTTCGAACAAATGGGTTTAGGTCAAATGGTCTTTTGATCAAATGAAGTAGACCGATATATATATATATATATATATATATATATATACTTACGTGTGTGTGTGTGTGTGTGTGTTTGTTGATAATATATCTATTGTACACAACATATACATATAGTATATATATATATATATATATATATATATATATATATATATATATATATACATATATGTGTGTGTGTGTGTGTGTGTGTGTGTGTATGTGTGTGTATTTGTGTGTGTGTGTGTATATATATCTATATATATATATATATATATATATATATATATATATATATATATATATATATATACATATATTTAAAATTTTCATTTAAATGTTTGCCTACTCATTTGGTCAACAAGTTTATACAGATGTAAAAAAGAACAACTGCACAAATGAATGAATGCTCATTTGATTGACTCTAATATAATTTTATATGTAAATAACAGATAGCAGGGGTATGCAGAAAAATAAATGCCTGAAAGGCTGTTGACTGTGAAAATGTGCAAGATCACATTATAGCAGTAAGTGTATACATGCAAATGTTTGATGATTATGGTTAGATTAATAGCTACGTTTAGTGTTGCACATTTGGTGATGTATGTCTTCTGTGTACTTTTCTTTTATGTGGTGGTACTGTTACGTAAAGGATTTTTAGTAATATAATGTGTATGATTGAAGTTAGGGGCAAGAACAGAGATAGAGTTAGGGATAATGATAGGATGTAGAGTTAGGGATAATGATAGGATGTACGACTAAGGTGGACCATGTACAGTTAAAGTACTTATGTTAGGGTAATAGCTTACAATTAACAGTTTGGTTTATCCTCTATCTTGTTCAAAATGTTAAGCAAATAATTTACACTTAACATTTTTTTAAAGAAAAAAGGCATAGCTATCCGTATGTCTTGTTATGAATTCTGTAACTGTCCAGCTTCAAAATGAAACGTGAAAACACCAGAGAGTGTCAGTGATCAAGATGATATGCACATCTCCTGCAGCATTGTAAGAACACTGATATTGCAAGCCACAACAGTTGCACTAGCATTTAACATATTTAAGCCTGGTGCTGTGGATGATCTCTGCCACTGAAGCATGTATACCCATTGTTTGTGCATTCAAATACTGAGTGTTTATCTCATAAGCCAAAACATAGATGTATATGTGCCCACTGCCTGTATGGCCATAGATATAATGGTTGCTGCATAAGCCAAGCCCAACAGAAAGTGTCTGTTTTTCATGTACAAGTACACAGTGATAGCACATCTGCAGACCGAGTGGTCTAATAACATAGGCTGTATGGGTGATGTCTGTCATTGACTTACTTGCATCCATTGCTTGTGCATCCACTGACTGAATTATTATTTCTAGCACTAGCATCCCAAAGTGTAAAAGTGAGGTAAGTCACATGTGACAGTCAGTTAGAGGAGGATCTAGAAACCAACAGTTTACTTTTCATCAAATAATATATGTTGGGATTGATACAAAGCTTCTGAACAGAAAAGAAAAAGGCAGGCACAGAGACCATTGTTAAACTTATCTTTAAAAAAACAAAAAATAAAACAAACAAGAAAACACAGTTAATGAATGTTTAGAAAATCATTTTTATAGTGTGTGTGTGTGTGTGTGTGTGTGTGTGTGGTGTGTGTGTGTGTGTGTGTGTTGTGTGTGTGTGTGTGTGTGTGTGTGTGTGTGTGTGTGTGTCTGTGTGTGTCTGTGTGTGTAATGGGCTTGTTTTTGAAGCATTTACTATGATGAAGTACCTGCATACAAAAGCAGTTGTTCACTGTGGCCAATTCCCTTTCTAACAATAAAGGTGTCTCTTAAAAATTTCTAGGCTGTTTCTTTGTTTATTCTTTGATGTTAGACTTCACTGTCGTCCAAGGAAAAGCCATCTGTTATTTCCAAGTGAGCTTAAATTAGATTGGTGTATATTGCACAGAATGTGACAGGTGGACATAGTAAAGAGTTTGCCCTTTCCTGGTTTCATTGTTTAATATGCTACTAAGGGAAAAGAGAAAAACGAGTCTCTTTGTGTTATATTATACAAAACCCTGAAGGATTAGTGAAAACAGCCAAGCCAACATCTTTGAGTAATTTTGTAAAAAAAAGAGTGTTATGGTTGACATATTGGCATCTTTACCACTTGTAACCTATGTCTGATGGGCCATTGATATATCTGACTGACAAAAGATAAAGGTAAGAAAAATGCCTAGTCAATACTAATATGTAGCTAATATAATAGAAAAAAACAACAGCATAAATATACAGAAGCCATTAGACAAATATGAAGAAAACAGTGAATACTAATAAGAACCTTCATACAAATTTATAATGACACAATTGACAAATATACCAACAAAACTTGTCAGAATTAAAGTTTACAAATAAGTACTATTCCAACTGAAACTCACATGCATTTGAAAAAATAAATACACATCATTGTCCTTTTTTTTTTTTTGCAAACATTAGTATTTTATTTTTGCAAACATTAACAGTCAGAAGTTTTAATTTCTACCCTGTCTTTGCCATGCTCAGTGAAACTTATGACAACCAAGGGGGCTTATACCAAAGGAGGAGACATCTTTCTTGGTAGATCTGTCTGCAGCTTCCTGTCCTTCTGTATGATTCTCTATGTCTAGGATAGGTTCCTCAACTAGACGGTTTCTTCATTGAGTAGGGTAGGGATCTAGACTTCACATTGCCTGCATCCAGCACTGACGCAGTGGCTGATGGCCTTACTTAAGTTTGGCTGCCATTATCATCATAGTCTGATTTGTCTCCTTTGTCACGAAGAGGCATATACATGGTGGTGGAGCCTAATAAGCCATCACCTGTGAAGACACCAAAGGAAAATGAAAACGGATTAAGCCATGCCCCTCACCATATTTGAATCCCATCAAATAAATAAATAAATATTATTGTTTATATATATTGTTTATAGTAGTAGGACTGAATAAGGATTAACATACTTTTAAATGAGGGTTCTGAGTCTGACACATTGATGATACTGCATTTAATATGCACGATATTGCAGATTTACCCAGAATGCAGATAGTTATTCATGTACAGACACATTTACATATGGCGGAGATTCCCAGAGGGCAGCCAAGTTCACCTTCTATATCTAGGACTCCACTGTGGCCTCTGGATGTCTTATGACCACAATGTAAGGAGGAAGAAATGTCTATTTCTCTGATAAAGGTTGTTTGGTAGTTGGGCTACCTCCCATTGCCCTCAGCTACTGTGTCAGAAAGTGGCATGTGCTTTTGTAGCAGTAATTATGTCACTGGCCTGGTGTCTGGTTTGCTAATAATTTCTACCCAGGACACTAACAGCATTGATGTCATTTACAATATCCCATTATGCATGGCCTTGAAATGGTTGGTCACGTTTCTTGTGAACAGTCATCTACCAACCATGGAGATTGAAAGCCTACAGAATGATATCAATCTCTGCATGGGAGAACTTGCATTTCCTTTATTTACATTTTTTGGCATCTGGTAGTAGAAGGAAAAAACAAAAGGAAATGTATGTGAAAATAAGAACATCATAGCTATCATAAATCCAACCTGATGCAATTTATTAGTTCCCTATGTACTGCAAGTAGATGCTAATAATCAATCCCTGTGGGCCATAGCACACACATACTGCATTCCCATTTATGGTGTTTTGGGGTATTTGTTGTAGTGTAGTCCCACCATCCAAAAGGGAGGCAGTTAAACTGATCTATTTGAAGCTTGCAGTTGGCATCCTCAAGCAGTAATCTGCTGGAATACTCCACAACTGACTGCCATTTATATTATGAGTGCCACTGTCTGACTTTCCACACAGCTTTGATGACCTGTTTTTTAAATATATAAGGCAGGGGATCTGTTGAAGGTATGATTTGTGATATGTTTGGAGGGAATAAAGGGGAGACATTTTTGCCAATGTCGGCTAGTAGGTCCCTTCTCTTCCTTCTCTTCCCCTCTTAGGAGCCACCATTTAAGCTAGAGGCGTCTCCTCTGATGGCAGAGATAGTTGTTTAACTTAGAGAGTTCTCCTTCTCTTCTCTTAAAAAAAAATATCTTCCTGTCTTACCATCTTTCTCTTTCCATTATTGTGTTAAGGCTTATAATTTTTGTTACGACTATAGAGTGTTTTTTCCTTATAGTTAGTTATGTCTAAAGAACCAACTAAGGAACACAAATCAGGATTTAAAAAGTGTGATCCCTGCACTCAAAAAATGTCCATAACTGACGGACACACTAGTTGTGTGTACTGTCTGGGACCACTCCATCTCTAAGATTCCTGCTCCATTTGCCATAGTTTTAGAGCCAGGGTCTTACAGAAGAGGAGGAATAAGCTCATCTTAAGGGGCTTATTGACAGTGGATGAAGGCAATCAGAATACCAAATCGGATACTTCTAAAAAGGCTGCTTCATCGGCTCCAGTGTCTGAGCCGACAAGCAGCCTCAAAGTTGCTACTTCCTTGGCTCCGAAAGTTGTCGGGCCTGAAAAACATAGTTCTTCCTCAGTTCCATCTGCTTCATCGGAACCATTGTGGAGCTGAAAAAGGAGTCAGTCACTGTCCTTGGAGTCTGTTCGTTCGGTGCAGCTATCTCCTTTATTACAGTCGGTGGCAGGTAGCCACAAATCTAGTTCCTCCAGGCTATTGGATGATGACATAGAGTGGGTGGTGAAGAGGTTGCTTCAGACCCGGGCCCTACAAGAAATTCTCTTGAGCCCAGCCCATAGGATAGTGGAGCCAACAACAGTACCCCCAACTATGCCTATTCCTCCTCTGACTCGAACAAGTTTGGAGCCAGAGAGTATGGAAGTCATTGTGCTAGAACAGCCGGAGCCAGTAATCACTACTGATATCTCAGCTCCGATGTTTGTTCCAGTTTCCTAGATGCTCTCGTCCATTGAGGGACCTGGGGGCTGACACTCCCTGGTCGGCTCTGAGGGGGAGAGTCGAGTCGGACCCTTGTCGGAACCGTGTCTCTCACTCGGCGCCTCGGCTCATGTGAGTTCAACTCCTACATCAGCCTCAGAGCAACCCTCCTCGGTGCTGTGGAGATCTCCCAGCCTCTTGGGGCTGGAGACTCTCTTGGGCCAGGACCTCAGTGCCTTCGAGGTGATGCGGAGTGTGCTGTCCACTGAGTCTGCTCCACCTTTGGCTCCAGCCTTTCTTCCCCCTAAGGGACTGGTGTCCACCTCTTCATTATCCCTCCATCACCCACAGAGTAGAGAGCCAGTGTCCCAGGAAGCCACAATGGGTTGATCCTCCTTTTCTGATACCTCCCCGGAGCATCCCCCTGGGGAGATTCCTCAGAAGAGACAATATTAGCAAACAAGACAGAAAATCCACCCAAGGATGGCCAATCAACGAAATCCACAAGTGTTCCAATTAAAATGTAATCCTTTAATATGAATAAAACTTCGACTTGAAATAAAATGAAAAATAAAAGACTCTAAGCTGTCCCTTGAAGTTATACGATAATTAAAATGCAATCCTTTAATACGAATAAAACTTCGACTTGAAATAAAATGAAAAATAAAAGGCTCAAAGCTGTCCCTTGAAGATATCCGATAAGCGTTTTCGACTGTTGTCTTCCTCAGATCGTATCATATGATACGATCTGAGGAAGACAACAGTCGAAAGCGCTTATCGGATATCTTCAAGGGACAGCTTTGAGCCTTTTATTTTTCATTTTATTTCAAGTCGAAGTTTTATTCATATTAAAAGATTACATTTTAATTGGAACACTTGTGGATTTCGTTGATTGGCCATCCTTGGGTGGATTTTCTGTCTTTCTTTGCTAATATTGACGTTTTTTGTGACAGACCACCTCTAGCGTTTGGGAGTTATTTATTCATTTCCTCGGAAGAGACAGTGCAAGAGGAAGCACATAGACTCCCCTGAGTCTGTCACTTCTGATACTGACTTAGAGGATTCAGAAGGGTCCCCATGGTCACACTCTGAGGATGTCTCCTTTTCAGACATCCTGGAGTTCCTTAAGCAGAGGGGTGGCTGGAAGTCCCTTTCCCCTTCTGAAGATGAGTCAGTATACCTGGAGGCATTTGGCTCTCACTCCTCCACCTCTTGGGTGTCTCCACCTTTCGACCCACTACTGGGTTTGGTGAGTCAAAAAGTGTGGGACTCTCCGGCCTCAGTGGACCCCATTCCGAGGAGGACTAATAAATTCATTACAGCCCCATAAGATAGGCAGTATTAAACAAAAGGGGTTCCTGTAGATGCAGTGGTGGTGGCAGCGGCCATAAAGAAGGAGTTAGCTGAAACTTCTGTATCTGTCCATCCACCGAACAAGGATTCTCGTACAATGGACAGATACGGGAAGCATATGTTCTCCTCAGTGGCCTTTACCTTGCGGTCGCTGAATTATTTGTCGCATTTCACATGACTTCAGAGGGATCTCCTAAAAGAGCTAGGAGATACCCTACAAGGTGCTACAGCCCAGGATTTATCTGATAAGGTTAATTCCCAGCTTGCAACCTTAACCTCCATCTCTAACTCCTTCATGTGCCTCATAGCTTGTGCAGCCAATGGAGCAAGCAGGGCAGCAGGCACAGGAATAACTTTTCATAGATATTCCTGGATGTGACTTTGCGAGTTTGCCGAACCCTTTCGATCTGCCTTTATTGACATTCCCTTTGATAGCTTGTCATTGTTCAGGCCGAAAGTGAAAGAAACTCTCACCAGGAGCCAACAAGATGGTAAGAGTCTGTCTGCCATTGGAGTCCGTTTTTCCACCCCTACCAGACCTTATCCTAAAGGTCAAAAAGAGTGGAAAAATGTGGTTCCATAAGTCCAAAAGAGTCTTATCTGACACTCGTGGTGATCCTTCCCCTGGGGGCAGAGGGAAAAATAAGGGAAGACACCAACCACATGGCAGAGGGGGTCCACAAAACCTGGGTGACAGAGATACAGTCTCTGGTAGGCCCTTCCAGTGCTCCTGAAAGGAGGCCCAAATGTCCACCTCTGGAGGCAGTTGGGGAGACTATCACTGTACCCAGATGCCTGGCTAAATTTGACTCAAGACAAATGGGTACAGTCCATTATATCCAGGGGATACAACATTCCCTTTCACTATCCACCTCATTCGCCAAAGTTTATCTCAGACATTCCACCTGGTCAAAGGGATCAAGCAACACTAGAAATCCAAATGTTGCTAGAAAAAAAGTCATCCAAGAAGTCCCCACAGAACAACTAGGATCTGGAATTTACTCAAGGTTCTTTTTAGTTCCAAAAAAGACAGGAGACTGGAGACCTATACTGGATCTCAGTAGGCTAAACAAGTCAGTGAAAAAGTCAAAGTTCCGGATGGTAACACTGCAGTCTATACTCCTGTTTCTGGGGAAAGACAATTGGATGTGCTCGTTAGATCTTCAGGACATGTACTACCACATAAAGATGGACAGGTGCACTAGATGTTTTCTACACTTCTGGCTGGGAGCCAGTCATTACTAGTTCAAAGCTCTGCCCTTTGGACTCACCACAGCCCCCAGGGTGTTTACCAAATGCATGGCAGTAGTCACGGTTCATCTCAGACATCAGGGATTCCAGGTTTTTCCATACTTAGACAACTGGCTCCTAACTGCCACCACCAAGCAGCTACTAATCAAAGTAAGAGACTACACCATCCATCTCTTCTCATAACTAGGCATTGCTATAAATGCAGAAAAATCTGCCTTGTTGCCATCACAGCATATTACATTAATTGGTGCAGATTTAAATGCAAACGACATGTTGGCAAAGCTACCTCAAGAAAGGATCCAGACATTACACAGTCAAGTGCTTATCTTACTCAACAAAAAAAGGGTACAGGCAAGATTTGTCCTCAAAGTCCTAGGATCTATGGCAGCGATGATAACACTACTTCCCATGGCACGACTTCACATGCGAATACTGCAGTGGCTACTCTTCACTTAATGGTCCATACAGGAGTTACCCATGTCTCACGAGATCCTCATAACACACTCCTGCAAGAAGGACCTACTTTGGTGGGTTCAGTCAACTCAGGTAACAATGGGAAGACTGGTTGTACTTCCCCAACCTGTCACTACAGTAACCATGGATGCATCCCAGATAGTGGGGGGGGGCATTATCTGGGACAGACAATCCAAGGAGTTTGGAAAGATCATGAGTACCATTTACACATCAGTTTCCTAGAGATGAGGGTGGTGCTTCTGGTGTTGCAAGCATTTCAGAACTCTTCCCACGGGGACATATTGCAATTCAGACAGACAATATGTTGGTGGTATCTTACATCAACAAACAGGGGGGATCCAGATCCTACCCCCTATGTCGAGAGGGTCATAGAGTTTGGCAGTGGGTGATATCTTCTCAATACTTTCTGTCAGCAATGCATATCCCAGGGAAATCCAGTGTTATAGCAGACAGACTAAGCAGAGCAATTCTTATGCCTCATGAGTGGTCCCACAATCAGGAAGTTGCAAATCAAATTTTTTTGCAAATGGGGCCAGCCTCGCTGCAACCTTTTTGCCACTCCCCTCAATACTAAATGCAGCAACTACTTTGCCCTAATCTCCTCTCCGGGAGAGTCACCGCCGGATGCTCTGGTTCACGATTGACCCCTGGGACTTCTTTATGCATTTCCCCCCCTTTCCCTTGATTCTAAAGGTTATCCAGAAAGCAAACTTATTGAGTCGCAGATTAATTCTCATTGTGCCATACTGGCCTCAACAGATTTTGTTCCCCTTTCTTTGGCCCCACCTTCAAGAGGACCCATGGATCCTGGACTCAGTGCCAGATCTTCTGAAACATTAGTCAGGAGCACTCCATCCTGCCCTCCACACCCTCAAGCTGACAGCTTGACTTCTCCACTTACGATCTTAGCCAGGCTTCCAGAATTATCCCCTGCAGTTCATCACATTCTAGTCTCCTTGCACAAGCAGACGATTAGGAAACTTTATACAAGCAAATGGAAGAGGTTCTCTAGTTGGGCTAAAAAAAACATATTGATCCCTTTACAGCATCTATAACTGCAATTCTGGAATTTTTGACAGAAACCTTTAATCAAGGAGCAGCAGCAGCCACTATTTGAGTTCAATTAGATGCTATTTCTAATTATCATGTGGGAGAATTGGGATCTAGTCTAATGTCCCATAGACAATGAAAAACTTTCCTCAAGGGTACTTTTCTGTTAAGCCCTCCCTTCAGAGAACCTCCTCCTCCTTGGGACCTCAATCTAGTATTTTCATCTTTGATCCTGCCCCCTTTCAAGCCAGCATCATCTCGTTCACTAAAATTTTTATCTTGGAAAACACTCTTCCTGATACTCATTACTTCAGCCAGGAGAGTATCAGAGTTGCAAGCCTTGTCTATCCATCCACCTTATTTGATCTTCCACAAAGATAGTCTCCCTCAGAACAAATCCTTCCTTCTTACCGAAAGTTTGTTCTCAAGCGAATTTAAACCAAAATATAGAATTATCAGTATTTTTTCCTAACTATGGCAACAAGGCAGAGTATAAACTCCACCAACTGAATGTGCATAGACAGTTTTATTTTTACTTGCATAGGACCAAAGAATTCAGAAAGTCAGATCAATTGTTAGTATCCTATTCAGAAAATAAAAAAAGGTTTGGCAATCTCAAAAGTTACTGAGACCATCACATATGTCTGTGATTCCCACAATAAAGAACCACCAGGGAAAATCAAAGGACATTCAGCTAGAGTGGTATCTACTTCCAATGCCTTTCAATCCAAACTTCCATTGGATTCAATTTGTGCTGCCGCTACATGGGTTAACCCTCATACCTTAGATGTGGCCTCCTGAAACAGGGCATCCTTTGGTTCCATTGTCCTGAAGAGTTTATTCCCTTGAGCCATCCAAGAAAAAGGTGCTGGGGACTCTGTCCCAACCAGCAAGAATGAAGGCGAGATGGGACAACATAACATAAAGAAGTTATGTACTCATCATAACGTTCCATGTTTGCTGTCCAGTATCTCGCCTTCAGTCTTGCGTCCCTCCCAACTATCCCCCTCCTGGAGGATCTAGAGGAAATTTCTCAAAAACTGGCAGATAAGGTCTGATTCCCTTCTTGCCCTTTCTTGTTAATTTTATGACAATATGTTTTCATATATTATCTTTTGGAAATTGAATATATCATAGGAACCTTTCTCCCTCAAATGAGATCTGGGGAACAGCTGCTAAGTACCATAGGATAGGACTCAGCCTCGAGCCAGTAGAAGTTCTCAACCTTTGGTATACGGCCGAGCCGGAGCCTAGTTTCGGCTTCGAACCCAACCAGCAAGACTGAAGGCAAGATACTGGACAACAAACATGGAACGTTATGGAGTGTACATAACTTCTTTTTTTTTCCTTGCTCCCTAGGTGAGGCCTTTATTGCAGGGTGAGCACATTGTATTATCTCCACTACCTTTGGGGAAATGGGCTAAGTTATAAAATGTCCACCTTGTATTGGCTGTCTCTTCTGTGGTATATGAAACCTACATATGCTCCCCCATATACTGCATCATGGCGTTGAGGACCTGGTGTAATATCCTTGAGACAGGTGTCCGGGATGCACCCACCATGTCCCCTGTTGATCTCCGTAACTATTATTCACAAAATCACATATACCTTGCTATGTACAAGGATAGGTATTCCACACATCCCATGGGCCTGCAAATGAAGGCATCACATCTTGACTAGTTTCTGCAAGGTAACTCAGTCCACACGGTAAAAGTCTGCAATGTTAGTGTTATGGTGGGCATCAAATTTTAGTTACATTCAGATGACATGATGCCACCAAGGGTAGTAACACACAATATCATAATTACCAGCAGTGAGTCCAGTCTATTGTATATACAGGTTTGTTAATGCTACAGCTATCTCATACATCATTCTGTAATTCACCTCCTATAACTCAGGGATTTTACTGTAGTCATTTACTCTGGAGCTAAGACTTGTAATCACAGTATATATACATCTCTGAATTGTTCGTCCATATTGTTTATCCTCGTTTGCATTTGTGGAGGCACTTGCTTTGATAATATTTCTCATTACCATCTCATTATGTCATTATTAACATGCCATGCAGGACATAGAATTTCTCAGCCTTTCCTGCTCATATTCTGTGTGTTGGTGATTTGCCATAGACTTTCCTTGGCTACTTTTCACTTAAAATCACATATCACAATATAATAAATGTTTCTGAAACCCAGAGCATAAGTCAAAACTACAAAATGTGCTCCATTTATCTATCACTAGTTATATTGTAAAGCACAACTGATGCAAAGCTCACCTCTTTATGGTCTGAAAAAGTGATCCATTTAAGGCTTTATAATATATTCACTTAAAATGTGATTACTCAAGATAATGCAGCAAACATTATGCTGATCTCACTGTAGCTACTTTTGTTATGTGCTTTTATCTTGGAGTTCCTAGGTTTAGATTCTTCATGGATGGTTGTCTCCATTGTGGCACAATTGTGATTTAAATTTTGTATTTTACCTGTAAGCCAAAAGATTTTAAAATCATGCTATTGGCTGTATTTTCTTGTAAAGGATTTTTCTCTAAATTATTAGTTTCTGAAATAAACTATAACAGTCACATTTGTCAGCAAGATGCATTTATGCTTCCCATTTATAGTCATACCCTTTTTGTATATATTCTGTTTTTTGCTCCATCCAGAGATAAATCACTGATTGACAGCATTTAAAGCATTAGTTTTCCTGGTGTGTCCTGTTAGTAACTTTGATACAGTATATCCATTTTTTTTCATATAAGACTGTAGCTATCATACAGTAATATCATAGGGGAATGTCTAAGAGTTTTCTTTTTAACTTCATTTTGCATAAAATATTGCAATAGCTATAATTATTAGTATTGTTATTGTTATTATTAATTGTTAATGCTGTGAAGGAAAAGATAAAGGGATTGCTAACTTTCCGTTTATTGCTGAAATACAACTGACAAATTATGTCTATATTTTAATAGAAAAAGTGATTTATTTTACTAACGTTGTGTAAGCAAGATGCTCCTTATCTACACTCAACTCATGCTTGTTTTCATTTCATCTTTAAAGATTACAAAACTAAATCAGCATTAAAGATATTTTCTTTCCTCTCATTATATTGCAAACTAGACAAATAATGAACACTGTGTACAAAAGTACATTAGTTAATATATGTAATGTTTGTGTATCCAGTATATATGCTTTGTGTCTTTGGAAAGAAAGAAAGAACATGTACACATATGCATGCATGTGTATGTGTGTATATGTGTGTGTGTGTGTGTGTGTGTGTGTGTGTGTGTGTGTGTGTGTGTGTGTGTGTGTGTGTGTGTAGAAGGGTATATGAGTGTGTGCATGTGTTTGTGTTGGACAGGCTTATACAGGGTGGATTTCTTTTGTATGTAAACTAGTTACTAAAGCCCAGTTGTGCTATAGTACTGAAGAAGCATTTCCTGTCTTACTGCCATAGTTTCTACATGGATTCTGCATGGTCCATCAGGAATCTCACTGTACAGTGATAAGCCATACGTGCATTTCCATATGTTGTAACTGATGCTTCTGAATCACTCCTTTTAGTCAGTATTTTCATTCTGCATGAATATTTTGTGCTCATTTAGAAAATTCCCATATGGATTTGGTATACAAGTCGACATTCAGCAGGTGACTATATTTTTTCAGAACCTAACTCTAAAAAAACATAATTAGTGTCTTTCAGTGATGTGGGGATAAGCCTGCTATGCACCTCTCAGGCAGACAGCATCACTCCTTCCACAATGTTTCTTGTTTTAATAACCTCTGCAGTTGTGCAACCTCAAGGGAAGTTAGCAGTCGCCAACAAAATGGTTCATTGCTGAAAACAGACTCAGTTAGCCTAGGGATAATGTGTTTATGCTAAGTAACAGCTTTTCTGAATTATAATCAGCAACGTTCCCTTGAACCTAGCTCTAACTGCATCTTGTGGCCAAGCCCAAGGGTTTTAGAATGGAGACTCATGTAGTCTCATTCTTGTACTTCTGTTAATAGCAGAACCTACTAATTTTATGATTTCCCTGCTGCTAAGTAGACATGTAATTGTTTATTGCAATATAAAATATTCCTTGCTCTTCCAATTTTGCATTCTGAAAACAGAAATGTTGTGTACGCTGAAGTGTGAGAAACCACGGTAGAAGCAAATTACTGTGGAAAGGCTTGAACCACTCTATGCTGGTACTATATTCTCTGTCAATACTTTTTGTTGGACTGGGTCAATGCAGTAAATTAAAATGTTCATGTATGATGCAGTATGATTGTATTTATAAGGGCTTATAGCCAGAATATGAAAAAGGAAACACTGCAGACGGCAAACTCAAATATCCTAAGTCTATGACTCACATGGTTGACTTTAACATAAAAAGTGCTTCCCTGTACCACCATACCCTGACACCTCTAAATAAACTTGACCCTGATATCGTACATCCTAGGAGAAACCTTCTTACCTGCATAGTTCCACAATTTTATTAAACACGAACGTCAACTGAAACAAACGAAAAAGTCATATTTTCCTGTTTATCCTTAACTACAATATTCATTGTGTATTACTGTTTATAATTTTGGGACTGAATATGTTCTCTCCTGGTTTGTTTCACAACATTATTTGTCTGCAGCCAGACATGTAAACAGTCATTTCTCACAGGTCACTACAAACTTTCCATGAAGTACAGCAAACTTGGAGTTTATTATATTAATGAGGGAGTTGTACAGGTCCATAAAGCTCTCACACAGACAACCCTGAAAATAAATGCTTTTGTTACCTTGGCTGCAGCCAGCTAGGGTAGGCTGTGATAAAGCCATACATAACTTAATGTAGTCTGTCAGTAATTTTAAATAATAGAAATGGTTTGCAATAAAGCAGTTTTCAAGTGTGAAAAAAATTATTGGAATAGTTATAAGTGTACATTTGCTCAGAGAAAGGGGAGGTACATTTGATGCATTTGTTAACATTCCAAATGCAGTCTTGACAAGGAGGTGTTAGCATTTCAAATCTGATGCAGTCACACCTGAAAGGAAGATTATTCTTTATGGTCTGCAAAAAGTGTTTTTTTACGTAGCTACTACTGACAGCACCTCATGCAAAGACAGCCTTGAGTCTTGTGCTTTCAAACAGAGAGAGACAGAGGATGAAAGACCTGAAAGTCTACTGACATTTAGGAGTAGATACGAGTGCCAAGAAAAGGATAGTGTGCTTGTTGGTTACTGTTAGTCTAGTATTTAACTCTGAACACCTGGTTCTTCTCACTTGCAC
The DNA here is from genome assembly GCF_019279795.1 of Protopterus annectens. Taxonomy (NCBI): domain Eukaryota; kingdom Metazoa; phylum Chordata; order Ceratodontiformes; family Protopteridae; genus Protopterus; species Protopterus annectens. The sequence continues at coordinate 562,082,362 of NC_056738.1, read as the reverse complement.
TACTACTTGTACTTCTAGACAATGCTACTTATTTTAGGATCTTCCTTCTCAGCTCACACATGTAGCGACAATTCCTCTCTGGTACATAAAAAAAAAAACTTCCTAAGGAGTCTTGTAGGGTGTTTCTAGCTCCTTTCTTGCCTCAATTGCTGGTGAGTTATTCTGGTGTGGTTGATCATTGTTCCTTAGACAACCTATTATCTTCTCCCAGTCCTCTTGGTGTAACATTTCCAGCCACCAAAAACCAGGGAATAGACATCCTCTGCAGCTTTAGCAAGAAACAGAAAAAAAAGAAGTTATGTACTTACCATAATGTTCCATGTGAGTTGTTCATCTCGCCTTCATTCTTACTGATGGGTTTGGAGCCGATCCTTTGGCTCCAAGTCGGCCTACTACAAAGCTCGAGGTTTTCAGATAGCTCGAGACCAAGTCCCTTTCCCATGATGCACCTAGAGTTACCTCAGATCTTGCTTGCTGCGTATAATAATAACATGTCATTCTATAACTCCATAAGAGAAAGTATAGAAGGGTTGAATAACCAGGAAACATCTGGCATTTTGGTCTTCTATAAGCCCAGGAGGGGGTAGGAGGGAGGGGCATAAGAATGAAGGTGAGATGAACAACTCACATGGAACGTTACTGTAAGTACATAACTTCTTTATGTGAAGTTGTTCTATCTCACCGTTCATTCTTACTGATGGGTAGCGTCCCAAGCACCGTCTATCTCAGGTGGATCACCGGAGTATATTTTTCAGGACAGTGGATCCAAAGGAGGCCCTGTCAACTTTGTAATGAGTGATAAAGGTATGAGGTCTTGACCAAGTGGCTGCTGCACAAATGTTATCAATAGGAAGTATGGCAGAAAAGGCAGAGGATGTAGAAACTGCTCTGGTTGAGTGAGCTTTAATTTTATGCTGTAAGGGCATATTGGCAGCTGAATAAGCAAATGTGATACAGTCAGATAACCATTTAGACAGCATTGTTTTAGCCACTGGCATACCTTTCCTGGAGTCTGAAAAGGAAACAAAAAGCTATTCCGATTTCCTAAAATCTTTTGTTCTATCCAAGTAAAATCTGAGCTGTCTGTGAACATCAAGTTTGTGGAGCTTGTATTCTAGATTGTTGGAGTGATTGGGGAAGAAAACTGGCAAATCAATAATTTGGTTAAGATTAGTTTCAGTGCAAACCTTAGGCAAAAAGGAAGGGTTTGTTCGAAGTGAGACGGTCAGCATGGAAAATCAAGTAAGGAGGTTTAATGGACAAGGCCTGAAGCTCTGACACTCCGCAGGCAGAAGTAATAGCTACTAAAAATATTGTCTTCCATGACAAAAATGTGAGGTCACATGAGGAAGCTGGTTCGAATGGAGGAAGAATAATGTGGGAGAGCATAAAATTTAGATTCCACGGCGAATAGGGAGATTTCACAGGTGGTCTGAGATGAAAGGTCTCTTTGAGGAAGGCTTTTGATAATTTGTGTGACATAATATTCAGTCCTTTGAATCCAAGATGAAAATTAGAAATGGCAGCAAGTTGAACCCGAACAGTTGCTGCTGCAGCTCCTTTGTTGAAAACCATGGTCAAGAACTGTAAAATAGAAGCCATAGGGGCTTGGTAAGGATCAATATTGATTTTAGAGGCCCATATAGAAACTTTTTTCCATTTGCTAAGGTACAGCTTCCTCATAGAGGATTTATGAGAGGATAAGAGAATTTGCTTCATCTCATTGGAAAGGTTATGGCACCTGGCTATGATGGGAATTGGAGCAGCCAAGCTGTCAGCTTCAGGGACTGCAGAGAGGGATGAAGTTCCCCCAATGAGTGAGTGAAAAGGTCTGGAACTGGGTCCAGAATCCAAGGGTCCTCCAAAAGATGAAGTCAAAGGAAGGGGAACCAAATCTGACGAGGCATATGAGGGGCTATTAGAATGATGGTCCTTCCCAGAGTTTTTGCTTTCTGTAGAACCTTGGGTATCAATGGGATTGGTGGAAATGCATGGAGGAAACTCGGAGGCCAATCGTGAACGAGTGCATCCCTTGTAGCTTCTCCCGGAGGGGGAATCAAGGCAAAGTAGCTTCTGCATTTCGTGTTCATATGACTGGCAAAAAGATTGCAGCAAGGCTGGCCCCACCTGTGGAATATCCTGTCCGCCATTCCTTTCTTGAGGGACCACTCATAGGGCAACAAAATTGCTCTGCCCAGCTTGTCTGCTATCACATTGGATTTCCCCAGGATGTGTGTTGCTAACAGAAAGTGCTGGGTGGATATAGCCCACTGCCATACTTTTAGGGCCTCACGACAAAGAGGATATGACCTAGTTCCTCATTGTTTGTTCAAGTACCAGACCACTGACATGTTGTCTGTCTAAATCGCAATCATACCCAGTGGAAGAGAGTCCTGGAAGTACTGCAATGCCAAAAGTACTGCTCTCATCTCTAAGACATTGATATGCTGATGTGTCTCCTGATTGGTGCATGTGCCTTTGGCTGTCCTTCCTTGAAAATGCCCCCCCACCCTATCATAGAAGCATCCGTGGTCACTGTGGCTGCTGGTGGGGGTAAAGCAAAGGGATGTCCTATCGTGACATGAAGTGAGGTTAACCATCACTGAAGATCCTTTTTGCAAGGGTTTGTGATCATTATCAGGTGAGACATGGGAAGCTTTTGGTAAGACCACTGAGTGAACAACAGCCATTGCAGTATCCTCATGTGCATACAACCCAGCAGTATGGCCAGAGTTGCAGCTGCCATCATACCTAACAACTTTAGATCTTCTGACTCTGGAGCCTTGTTTTTGGATATCAGAATGCAGACCTGCTGATGGAGTAGTAAGACTCTTTCTACTATAAGTCTTAGTGTGGTGGTGTCCAGTTCTGCTCCGATAAAAATGGCATGTTGCGATGGTGACAAGGCAAATTTTTCTGAGTTTATTGTAATGCCCAGTTGGCTGCAGAGTGACAGAGTGGAGTCCCTGGCTTGAATGAGTTGATGCCTTGTGGTGGTGATGTGGAGCCAATCGTCTAGGTACAGAAACACCTGGAACCCTAAATGTCTCAGGTGAGCAATGACCTCTGCCATATATTTGGTGAACACTCTGAGGGCTGTAGTTTGACCAATGGGCAGGGCTCAAAACTGGTAAAGACTGGCTCCCAGCCGGAAGCGCAGATGATCCCTGGAAGGTCTGGCCATTTTTATGTGGTAGTATGCATCCTGGAGATCTATCGAGCAATCCAATTGTCTTTCCCTAAGAAGGGAAGTATCAACAGAAGAGTGACCATCCAAAATTTCTCTTTTCTGACAGATTTGTTTAGCCTGCTGAGGTCCAGTATAGGTCTACAGTCTCCTGTTTTTTTCGGAAAAAGAATCTTGAGTAAGTTCCGGATCCTGTCTGGTCTGCTGGGACTGGTTGGATGATTTGTTTTCTTAGCAATGTTTGGACCGTTACTGTTGCTTGTTCACTGTAACTGGGTGGAACGTCCGGGATTTTCCTTGTCGGTGGAGGGGGTGTGGTGAAAGGAATGAAGTATCCTCTGGAAATGATACTTTGTACCCAGTTGTCATTTGTTATTTTGAGCCAAGTGTCTAGGTACAAAGATAAGCGACCCCCGACTGCCTCCAGAGTAGGACAGTCGGGCCTCTTTTCAGGAGCACTGGTACGGCTTCCCAAAGAAGTGATCTCTGTCACCCTGGTTTTGTGGACCCTCATTGCCACAAGGGTGGCGTCTTCCATTATTGCCCCTCCTCTACCCCTGGAGGGCGGTTCACCACGTGTGTCCTGAAAGGCTCCTTGGGTTTTTCGGAACCAGATTTTCCTTCCCCTTTGACCCTTGGGGTAGGGTCTGGTAGGGGTGGAAAAATGGAATTTGGTGGCAAACAGAGTCTTTCCTTCCTGCTCACACCTGGTTAAAGTTTCCTTGACTTTGGGCCTGAAAAGAGATGAGCCCTCAAAAGGGGTATTCACAAAGGATGACTTGAAGGGCTCCACGAAGGAACACAAGTGCATCTAGGAGTGTCTTCTAAGAGCAGTTCCTGTACATGCTGCCCTACTCATTCCATCAGCTGCATAAGAAATGAGGTGCATGAACGAGATAACAATGGAGTTGAGGGTACCAAGCTGGGAAGCAACTTTGTGTGAAGCTCCTGCAGCTACTGCACCCTGAAGAGTATATCCCAGCTCTTTAAGGAGATCTCTTTGCAGTCTCGTGAAATGGGTTAAGTAGTTGAGCGAACAGAGTGCAAAAGTCGCTGAACTAAAAGTGCACTTCCCATATCTATCCATGATCCTGGAGTCTCTGTTAGGAGGATGGATAGACGAGGAAGTTTCTGACATTTCCTTTTTGCTGGCTGCCGCCACCACCATGGCATCAACTGGCACAACTTTGGTCAGAAAAGATTTGTCTTGGGGAGCAGAGATAAACTTATTAGACCTCCTAGGGACAGGCTTCAAGGTGTCCGGAGACTCCCACACCCTTCATGAGACCAGCTGCATAAGCACATCAAGGGGCGGAGACAACCAAGAGGTGGAGGGCTGAGACCTAAAAGCCTTCAGGAGAACCGACTCATCTTCGGTAGGGTTTGTGGACTGCCAGTCACCCCTCTGCCTAAGGATTTCTAGTATCTCAGCAAATGAGATATCCTCAGAGTGGGACTGTGGGGACCCTTCTGATTCATCCAAGTCAGTATCAGATGTTAGGGACTCCTGAGGGGAGTCTAGATGTTTCCTCTTACAAACTCTCTTCCTGGGAACCTCATTAGTGGGAGCTTCTGGTGAGTTCTCGGAAGAGCATGGGCCACCCAATGGGGCTTCATGAGGCTCTGGGTCTCTACGCTTTGCCAGGATCTGTGAAGCAGAAGCAGACACAGACGCTTTAGGGGAGGAAGAAGTCAGACCTGAGGTTGAGGATGTCTTAGGAGACATAAATCTCCTCATGGCTTCGAAGGCACCCCTGCTTCGATGCAAATGGACCAACGGATCTGAGGAAACAATCAATACCCCTGGCACCGGGACAGTGGGTTCCAAGCCAGAGATAGGAGCCAAGCTCATCCGAGCTAAAGCCATGAGAGGCAGAGTCAGAACCGACAAGTTGGTCCGACTATCCTCCCTGGACCTGAACAGAGAGGGTCGGCTCCTAGAGTTCTCGATTTGCACTGAGGACATCAGAGTGAATGGAGCCGAAGACACTGGAGCAGGCGTTGGCTCCAAAGGCTCCACAATTAACAAGCCTGACATTGCCAGCTCTGAAGGACTGGTATGGCTTGGAGGAGGAAGAGTTGTAGCTGGCATAAGGGTCTTCGGCTCCGAAGCTGCTTGGGCCGGAGCCGATAAAAATTTTGCAAAGGCCGGAGTCTGTAAAAGCTTCTGCACCACACGATCCACATCCAAATCTGAAAGGCTAATAGAAGACTGAGATGAATGAATCGATGGTGGTACCGACTGTAACAATAGAGATTTTGGAATTTTGGATACCAGTTCCAAAACCGGGGACTGGCTCCAAAAAGATAAGACAGTCGGCTCAGAGACCTGTGGAGCCGATGTCACAAACTTTTTAGATGTTTTTTATTCCGTGGAAGTCTTGGAAAATTTGAGGACTTATTAGATCCATCCTGGTCACTCAAAGCCTCCTGGAAAGAAGGTTTCAATAAACTCCTATCAGTACGTTTCCTCTTTCTCTCTTGGAGAACACGAGGAGAAAAGGAATGGCATATGGAGCAGGTTTCTTGCAAATGTAATGCTCTTAAGCAATAAACGCAATTGACATGACTGTCAGTGACAGACATTTTCTGCCCACATTTAGGGCATTTTTTGAACCCTGACTTAGGGTGTTTGTCCTTGTCATCAGCCATCGACAAAAATTTAGACACAACCAACAACTATAAATTACAATAATAATAATAAGCCTTCTAGAATACAGGCTAAATACAAAAAAATCACAAGCCTTCAACTATGGCTAACAGGTCAAACACACACTATTTATCTAAGCAGATAATATATAAAGTTGTGACAGAAAGTCACTATTTAAATGTAACAACAAAACTAATTACTATTGAAACACACTAACCAACTTCTATCTTAAGTTTGTGATAAAAGGTCACTATCTAAATACACACTCTTAATTATTAACTATTTGTAAGAAAAAATGTGACAGAAGTCACTATTTAAACAGTATTTAAACAGTAAAGATAAACTAGGCCTAAGAAAAACTAAGCCAATATTAACATATGAAAAAGCACACCAATGGAATAGGGAAACACACAGAAAGCTATAAGAGCTTAATAAACTAACTAGAACTAGTTTTTATAAGAAAGGTATCAATAAAATTTGAAAATATTGAAAAGTAAGGTTTTTACTGGCCCGAGCTAGGGAGAACCTTGAATCTGTTGCAGTGGCAAACTAGATCTGGGGTAACTCTAGGTGCATCATGGGATATGGACTTGGCCACGAGCTATTTGAAAACCTCGAGCTTTGTAGTAGGCCGACTCGCAGCCGAGGAATCAGCTCAGATCCCATCAGTAAGAATGAACGGTGAGATAGAACAACTTCACATAAATTCCTTCTCAATCTAATAGGATTTTACGGTCAGAAGGTGAAGCTTTACAGGGGAAGAGTAAACTTCTGAGGATTCTACTCAGTTTTAACTTTTAGATTCTGAAGATAACATTCCTAGAAGATTTTCCTCTTAAAAGAATCTGCTTTTTCAGAAATTTTATCTTGTATAAGTGAGTTTTTTCAATGGGAACAGTGATGCCTCTGTGCCTCAGAAAATGTATTATGATTTAATACATTTACAGACACCTAAAACAGCTCCTATTCTGCTGGTTTTGCCTGTTTGGAGGATGTGTTTCTTGCTGCAGTCAGTTTACTAGACAGACAACTTTTGGCTGTCATAAGGTTTGATGGATTATATAAGGTACCCCAAATTCATAAGTACCTGATTTCTAATCCTATGGCATACTTAGCAAGCATCTTTCTTTCTAAATCTGATTTTGTCAAACAGTTTACTGCTTCAAACCTCATTCCCTCAGGTAAAAATAGGAAGATGATGGATAACTGGGAAAAAAGATTCATGCTTCTAGTTTTTTTAATGTTTAGGGTTTTAAAATATTAAGCCCATGTGTTAAAGCTTTTGACAATATACTGAAGTTATTAGCTAATTTTCAGTCTTCTAAGGTAAAAAAAATCTGTAAATGCTCCTGTGATAGTTGTTTCCTAGAAGACCAAGCATAGTCTGGAGTGTACTTCTGATACCTCTGACTCTTCTTCTAAAATGTCTGTTTCTGGATCACTGTTTAAACAACTTCCTTGGCTACAGTCTCCAAACCCTCCTGAGGAAGTGAAGTCTAAAACCCTGAACTCTTCTTTAGATAAACATTCTTTTTTAGCCTTTCTGCAGCTGAGGTACTTAAGGTGTTTTGCAGACAGGCATGGAAGACAGATGCCTTTTCATTCCTATGTATGGGAATGTTCCTCTATGCCTTTTCACCTGTTCCACTGATTACCAGAATTCTTCTAAAAATCCAGAATGGCTCTCCAGATTGCATAGTAGTGACCCCTTTTGGCCACAACGGCAGATGCTCTTCATATTGTTCATCACAGTTGCCTTATCTATATGGGTTATATCCTGCCGAATATATAAGAGGCAGCCAGCTGACAAAGCATCAGGAAACCTTCCATTAACCAAAATCATTAGGCAGCTCAAAAAGATAGGTTTGGGCACCAAGCCCTTCAGAGCTTTCCTGCTGGTGAAGAGAATGCTCCTCTGTGTGCCTTTGAGGATCAACAGTCAGCTTGTGCTGTTTCATTGTTGGTCAGATAAGTTCCTGTTGGGGAAAATTTTCCACCTTTTGAATTTATTGTTTAAATGTACTTTCCTGGTTAGGATTATTAGCTTTATTCTATGATTTTATGTCTTAATAGACTGTCATGAAACTTAACTGTACTTTTAAATGGGAGCACACTTTTTTCCTGTCAGTTTAAAAAGTTGTTAAAATATTTTAAACCCATTTTTTTCCTGATGAAAATTGTCTTTATTCCACTTTTTTGTGGCTGTCAAAGTGTATTAAAGTGTTTTTACTGTGTTTTATTGGGGGAAAAAGTGACTTTCCAGAACTTTAAATTTTTACCAGTTAGAGCTGCTTGTTTACCACAGGAAAAGGAATTATTTTTGGCTTGACAATAGAGCAAACTACCGGTACCATGGTCAGTCCTTCTTTCAGCCTCAAAAAGAAAAAGTTAAGCAAACAGCCTTTGCTACTACTAGATTGCAGGCTAGCAATTTGCCTTAGCTGCAGGTGAGTGAGTCTGCTGTAGCCAAAGCTGGTTCATCAGACCACTCAATTTTTTTTTTACCCTGAATTCCTCTGGCACTAACAGCCACTATGGACCAGGGAATAGTCACATCCTCTGCAATGATTGTGTTGCCCTCAATGGGCAAAAGAGAGTCACTCAGTTTTGTGAGAATGGGCAGGGAAGGTGCCTATTCCTGGAGAAACTGCTGCTGCCATTAACAACCCCATTTGCCCATTTGTTCCCTGTCAAATAGAAGACTAAATATGTATATGCTCTTGCTCAATTTTCCCTATACAGAAATAGTTTACTGGGTCTGACCCAAGGTCTAATTCAGGCTATTAACCCTTCTTATAAGGTGGTTTCCTATAGAAGAAAAAAAGGATTCCTCTTTTACTGAAGAGAGTCAAGCTTCTGAATCTGGACAGGAAGATGAAAAGACAGATGCAAGATTTTCTCCTAAGATTTCTGATTCAGACTCAGAGGAGAACACTTATTCTTCCTCTGGAGCTTTCACTTTGCCTGAGACTATTTCCAGAATGTGTCAGTGTTTTCATCAGGGGAACCCTGAAGTTTTTCATTCCCTCAAAAAATACTGTGAGCTGTTCCAAATGGAATTCCTGTAATGTCAGCAATGGAGATTTGTCACTGTCTGCAGTTTCCCTGATTGTAAGTCTGCTGCCCCTGAAAAGACAGATGGCTTGTATACAGTTCCTCAGTCTTTCACATTCTATACTCTTGTCCCAAACCTGATCCAGCGGCTACACCTTTAGTTAAGCCTGCTGTTGCTAAACATTTAATTAACTCCAATCCTTCACTTTCTGACAAAGATGGCAAAATAATTAATTATTGGAAGAAAACATATGTTTCTGCAACTTAGATTTTCATAATTTTTAATTGTTTGGCTCATGTTAAAATTTATTCCGAGTAATTGTGAAAGAATGAGGAATGTTTTATCTTGAGTTGATTCTTGTGAGGAAAAAAATCTGCTTTAAATGGTTTAGTTCTTCCATTTCACAGATCACAACCCATTCTTTCAAGTGTGTGTATGACTCTGTTGATACTTCTAGGGCTATTGCCACTGGTACTGTTTTGTGGAGGCTTGTCTGGCTGCATTCTTAGAACCTCCTGGAAAATATGAAAAATTAGATTTAAACTGATTCATGGGATGTAAGATTTATTTAGCCCTTCTTTTTCAAACGATTCAAGAAGTTATCTACTGCCTTGTCCAATTTTGGCAATCAACAACTTAAATAGTTTTAGCAAAATGTTGGTAAATAAATGTTTAAGAAGCAATGGAAAGGTGGTTTCTAAAAGAAGGCACACACTCCCCCCAAAAAGGACAGTCTAACAAACCAGAATGACTGAGGGACTGTGTACCCCCTTCAACCCTGGCAGTCCCTTCTCCCTTCTAGAAAGTGTGAATCTCCATTTTTTTCTTTGTAGCAGATAGTTTCAGACAAATGGGTTTTGAAGATTATCCATCATGGTGACAGATGGCAGTGAGAGGAAATTCCTCCCTTTCAGGGGTAATTCCTCATCCACTTGACCAGGCCACTTTATTTCCCCTTGTCCTTTAACATATATTATCTCAGGGAGTAATGGAGACAGATGTTCAACAAACACACTGCCTTACTGCTACCCTATCTAGTGTGATCATTTTTGGTGGTCTGTCAGATGTCCCAGCTGTACAAAAAACAAGTTACATAGGAGAAATGGCAGGATGAAATTTCTGCCAAACGCTTACCTTTCTTCCACCTTGTGACTGCTGAGGCATGGCACCCATCATTTTAAAGTTCCCCTCTGGGTACTGATTCAACAGCTATATTTCAACAATATGGTCTTGCCATTAGTAGGTTCCAATGAATGGGAGCTGTACTTCATTGGCAGAGGTTAGAAGTGGAAGTAATATCAACCTCCATCTTATAGAGATACCCTTACCCTTTGGGACAGACTTTGTTATTTCCACCTGTACTTTGACAAATGCTGGACTCAGGGGTCATAGAACCAGTCTGTTCTGCAGAGAGAATGAATGAATTTTTTATTCCAGAATCTTACTGGTTCCCAAATTAGAGGTATTTTGGAGACTGGTTAGAGCTATTCTTTCCGAATACTTTGTCAAGGTCCACAAGTTCAAACGCTCAGTATGCAGACAGTGCTTCCTCTCCTTATGGGCTGCTGCATTATACTGACTCTGGATCTAAAGGGTGTGTATCTTCTTATACCCTATGTTCTTAACTTTAGGAAATATCTGAGCTATGTTGTGTTGGGTACGCAGTTCTATGCATTGCCCTTTGATCGGTCCACTGCACCTCGTGTTTAACAAATGCCTTGATCCGGTAGCAGTTCACTGTCCGACTCTTAGCATTCACCTTTTTCCTTACATGGATAACTTGCTGATCTGTGCAGAGTCTGTATCCAGGTGTTTGGAATCACTAGACTGGGGCTCAAACTTACTCATCCAGTTAGGGTTTAAGTTGTACCCTTGGAAGTCATGCCTGACACCCTCACAAAGACTCATCTTCCTGGAGTGCTTTATTAACTCCAACAAAAGAATGGCCTTTCTTCTTGAAGACAAAGTCCTGTCTTACCAGATGATGTATTAGGAATTCTACAGGAGGAACGTTACCTCAACAAGAGAATTCCTAAAAATTCTAGGACTTATGGTGTCCATGATTCTTCTGATACCACTGACCCTTCTCCAGATGTGGAATATTCATTGGCATATCTGGAATTGTTCGACTCGGCACCAACATTCGCTAGAATCTCAGTTACTGGTGCTGCCCTTCATCATATGAGGGCTAAAGTGATGGAGAACACAACTGAGTATCAATCCAGGAATTTTCATCTTCCCTTCTGTTCTGATGAAATCTGTCTTGGCATATTTGTCCATCTTCGCTTGGGGAGCTACATCAAAGGGACTACAAATACTGGCCACATGAGGCCTCAAGGATGCATGGAAGCACATCAATATCAAGAGAGTGGTGGCAGTGTTCCACACTTTGAAAGTCTTTCATCATCTATGGACTCTGTGTCCTCATCTAACTCTGGGTCACCAACACCACAGTACTGTAGTAATTGAACAAACTTGGGAGGTCCAAGGTCATATCCTCATTGCCATTTGACAGCGATGGCCTGGGAACTATCTTTACACTGTTCTCTGACTCTTCAGGCATTGTCCATTCTGTCAGAGCAAAATATTGTGGCAGACAGACTGAGCAGATCATGGGAAGACCTACATGAGTGGAAGCTCAAGGCAATGGTGTTCCAGTATCTATTCCAGATGTGGAGTAACACCTTAAATAGATCTGTATGCCTCATTTCAAAATAGACATCTGGAGAAATTCTGTTCCGGATATCCTTGCAGTTATTTTTGGCAGACAGATGCATTCTCATTCATTTGGATGGGAATGTCACTGCATGCATTCCAACCTTTCCACTGATTCATTAGGTACTTCTGAAGATTCAGTATGAAATGTTGAGGATCATTGTTGTGACCCCCTACAGGCCCAGGCAGTCTTGGTTTTCCCTTTTAATGGTATTGGCCAAGGGCAATTACCACAGACTTCCTCACACTCTGGATTTACTCATACAGTCTCAGGGGCAACTTATGCACCCTAGTTTTGAGAAACTACATTTGATATCCTGGATGATTTAGTCTTGACTCAGTTTTGGCACTTGTTTCATGAGGATGTGCGGCAGGTGTTAAAGGAGGCCAGAAAATCTGCTACTAGAAAATCTTATTTTACAAATGGATGAGGTTTTTTAAGTGGTGCCTTATTGGGAACAGAGTGTTCCTTGAATTTAACATCCCTCTAGTCTTGAAACATTTGTATGATCTTAATCAGGATGACATCATATATGTCCATTAAGGTGCATTTAACGACCATCTCTGTTTGTCTGCCAGTGGATCTCCCTCCATCTTCTCTTTTGGTAAAACAGTTCATGAAAGGACTATTGCATATGAGAAATGGTCACTGCTGCAGTACCTGCTCTCTCCCTCCATCTTGTTTTTGTGTATTTTTATGCCATGGTGTGGACATGTATTTTTCATTTCCTAGCAATGTCCTCTATGGGCTAGCCTCCTTTTCTTAGCCTGGCATGAAAGCTCTGAAGGAACTGCTGCTCAAATCTGACCTTTTAGTTAACTCAGTTCGAGCTAATGGTTTGGGTGTATGAAAGGTGCCCTGAAGCTTTGGAAGCTGTCCACTGCAGCAGTGATCATTCAGACAGCTAATTTTATGGTACACAACTGTTCTTTCTTTACTACCTGATTGTGCACAGGCAGTTCATAGTCTACCTAGACAAAACTAAAACTTTCAGGATAGCTGACAACTGACCAGATGTTTGCCTCCTATGAAGTTGAGAGGAAAGGGCATCTAATGTCAAAGTTAACCATTTCTATACTGTTGTCTCCTGCTATTATACTTACTGAAATAATCCACTTCCAGAAGAGTTGCAACTCATTCAACAAGGGCATTGACTTCTTTGGCTTTCTGGAAAGGAGCAGAATCCAGAAGCATTCTAGAGGCAGCAACTTAGTCCTCAGTACACACCTTTATAAAGCATTGAACAGTACATAACTTTTCCAGGTCCAAAACTATTTATTTATTTATTTTACATTTGGTTACCGGGAGAGTCCGACTGGGCATAAAGCCCTTTTTCAGCAGAGGCCCGGGGAGGAAAGCTCCATTGTTAGTAAACTATTTTGTTAGTAGAAAGAAAATTATATAATACAATAAAGAAAAAAATAGTAACAGACATTCATAACGGTAAAAAGACTAAAACAGAATAAACTGGTCAAGTGGGAGACAAGACCAATAATCTTGTATAATAATGATTCTAGAAGACAGTTCTTACAGTAGTAGCAAGTAGTGACATTGTATACAATAAGAGTGCAATTACGATGCTTAGCCTTATATACAGGTAGCATAGCAAACAGAAGATGTAAAATCTGGTAGATATTAACAGTGAGAAAGAAAAAAAACAACATAAGGTAGTCATACGGCTTAAATTCAATGCTCATTACATATGCAATTAAAATTTAAAAATCAGCTAGTTCCATGGTTTGGGCTACCCATGCCCAGTATATGTACAAGTCCAGGAATTGGTGAGATGGGTTTTAATATGATGCTTGAAGTTTTTTTAAGCTAGTTATAGTTCTAATTTCAAGTGGTAAGGCATTCCACAGTTTAGCAATGTAGTAGGAGTACAGAAAGTCACCTGAGCTATTTTTACTCCTGGTTACTTCAATTAGAGCTTTATTAGTGGATCTTAGTGGATGGGTACTTATATGGGGATTGAGGAGGCCTTGTAGAGCTGCTGTTTTATCGGATTTATAGTACATTTGGTGGGTGGTAGAGAGTTGCATGAGAATGAGTTGGTGGGGTAGTTCTAACCAAGATAGTTGTCTTAGGGCCTTACAATGATGGGTTCTAGGAGGACAGCTAGTGGCAAATGTAGCTATCTTATTATAGCAGGCATCTAGCTTGCCTAGGTCTGATTTGGAGAGGTTGGTAAGGATCGGTGAGACCAAGCTTTGCTGGGACCAATCTCCAGGGGCTCCTAACATCGTAGATACTAGCATCCTCCCTATTCTACTTATGTCTATCTAAGCTGTGGTATTCTACCACCGAGCTTATGCTACTGCAATAATGCGATTTATTCTAGAACATAGTACAGTTGTGTAAGTAAACTTACCATAACAGTAGATGTTCTGATGGATCACTTTTGCAGTAGCTGTCCCTCCTACCAGCCCTTTTTCCCACTGGTCTTTCTCATACATTGTCAGGTGTGGTTCCTTTCACCATTTTGTATATAGTTATAAGTATAGGTATTATTCTTTCCTAGGCACATATTCAGTACTTGTACCATCTTCCTAGGCAAAAAAAACAGCTCTGAAGCTTTTGCTGCTTCTCCTGCCTTTTATAGGGAGTTCTCCACATGCATGGGGAGCACCTGGAAGGCACCCGAAGTTTTTGGAAGCTACTGACAACTGCAGCTATAGACACCCTTCTGTTATCCACTTAGTACCTCCTTTCTCTGTTTCACTTCTTGAGGATCATGGTGAACTCTGCAAAATCTCAGATGGTGCCCCTACAGATTATAACATTCATGTATTATGGATGTACTTTCTTGCTGAATCTTCCTCTCTCAAGACTGGATCAATTCTCTGCTGTAGTCATTATTCCGTGTTCTTTGAGAAGAAGTAGCTCAGGCATATATTTTTGTCTCATGGCCCTGGGACAGACACTTTATATTTCCCACCTCAGCTGTGACAGTTACCACAAGAGCTTCTACTGTAGGGTGGAGGAGGGTATTTCCAGGAGCAGATTGTCCAAGGAATATGGTCTATGATGGAAGCCTCACTGCCTATCAGTATTTGAAAATAATTTCAGTCTTTTTTACCTTTCAGGCATTCCAGGTACCCCTTCCACCACATGCTGTTACCATCCAAATCGACAAATAGGCAGTAGTGTGGTATATCTACAAGCAGGGTGAAGCTCACATCTATCCCGTGTTTGAAAACTATTAAAGATATGGAATGTGTCTTTGAAATCAAACACTGACAGTCACGTCTCTAGCAATCCAATTCTTTATTTTAGTTTACAATCTCAGACATTATCTGATGCCTCACAAGTGTGGTCTCAGCCTATCTGAAGCCAGAACATTGTTCAGACATTGAAGGAAGTCTTACTGCAAGCTGCATGCATCCCCAACTAACTTCAAAATGGAGCAACTTATTTTCCTTTATCCCTTCCTTCCTTCCTTGTGAGGCTATCTCTGAGATGCTTCAGTCTAGAAGTGATCCCTAGCATTCATCTGTACTTTTCCCCATTTCCCATTATTCCCTAAATTCTGGAGAAAGATAATATGTCTAAGGTCAAAGTCATCCTAATTGTACCATTTTGATACCTAAAATTCTGCTTCCCACTACTATGGCCTCATCACCCAGACAGACCTGTGTGTCTAATGACCTCCAGGATCCTGTTTTCTCAACCATCCAACAAGTCTCACCCAGGCCTTTGTTTCTTACATCTAATCACATGGTTTCTCAATTTCTAATGACAACCAGTAACCCTGCTTACCCAGATCAAGTGGTCTAAAAAAAGTAAATGGAAGCATTTTTTCATCTAAATATTCAACCAGGGCACAATCCTTTTAGAGCCCTGTTTCCAGCTGTGTTTGATTACCTCTCCAGCATTCTCAACTCTAGGCTTTATTATTGCTCATGGGTCTGTATTACTTCAGTGAAAGATGTATTCTGTGAATACGTCTTCATCGATCACCAGCCACTATAATTCACCTCAGCAAACTGCAGAATTTTTCCCACAGTATGGAAACACTCACCCACCTATCATCCTGAACACATAAACCACTAAATCAAATCTACGCAAGGGGGGGGGGGGGTTTGCCCCCCACAACTATATGTATATATTTATATATATATATATATATATATATATATATATATATATATATATATATATTTATATTTATATATATATATATATATATATATATATATATAAAATATATCAATATATATACCAACTCTAAGATTGCACTACAATAAGGAAAAGGGCAAAGTTGAGATGATGGCCAACTGTTTCTGAACCATGGAAAAATTCACGGTTCACTGAAGTGAATTTTAGCAGCTAGTGATCAATGAAGATGTAATTGTGGAATAGATTTTTTGCTGAAGTAATAAAGACCCCCTCAGGCAGGTGGTCCATATCACAAACTACTTTACACTGCGTGAATTCACAAAAGTTTAATTACTGATGATCATAAATTATTAACAGGTCAGCTTTCAAGGTTAGCATGTTATATGCCTTTTACTGGTGTATCTGAGAATGTGGGAAGGGGTAGGGAAAGTAGAAATTGATGATACAAGTAAGTATATCAATCAAAGAAATAAGACTAATGCTGTTACAGAATGCATCTTATTAATGTTTGAACATCATGTCTTAGGAATAAAGAGTGTTTACAGATATCAGGTTCAGCAACAACTGTATAAAGATAAAAGGCAAATCTTTGATTGATGTGATCACATTAAAATAAAGGGAGGATGTGCCTCAACATGTCATGAGAGGAGGTTGTTAGATGGAAAAGGTACATATAAACCTTCCTGAAGGAAAATGGGAAGAAGTGAAGGCATAATGATGAAAGGTTGAAACAAGGACATTGAACTGGCTGGGAGTCAGGCATAAGCATGTTGAAGAAGGGATCCAGTGTGGGCTCAGAATAACAAATCAATGAATGAACAGTGGAATGGAATGTGGACTCAGCTGTTCCAATTAGTAGGTCAGAGTTCACAAAAGGGGTTAGGGGTTGGAGGCATGTAGAGAAACAATTAGTTATGTACTCACCATAACGTCAGATGTATGTGGTCCATCTCGCTTACATTCTTAACTGATGGGTTCGGAGCCGAGAATCAGCTCCGACTCGGCTGCTATTTACTAGCTCGAAATCTCTGATTGGCTGGGCTAGCCCTAGTATCCCAAGATGCACCACACCCAAACCCCCAGATCTTGTTTTCCAACAATATAACAGAGTGACATACACAACCTCCTAGAAATAACACAAGGAGGAAGAGAGAAAAAATAACATCCTCAGAAGGGTCTAAGAACATAATCTCCTCCAAGTCCAACAGGTCGGGGGGCAGTGGGCGGGAATGTAGGCGAGATGGACCACATACATCTGACGTTATGGTGAGTACATAGCTAATTGATGTAATGTGGTCCTATCTCGCCACATTTTTAGCTGACGGGACAGCGTCCCTAGCACCTACATTCTGGGAGGCTCACTGACAATACTCCTGAGCACCGTGGAACCAAAGGAAGCCCAGTCTCTAGACACCAAATCAAGCTTGTAATGAGAAACAAAGGTGTGCGTAGAGGACCAGGTGGCCACAGCACAGATGTCATCCAAGGAGAGTCTAGCATGATAAGCTACTGATGTAGCCATGGCCCTGGTAGAATGAGCCTTAACTGGGAAAGGCAAATCTCTGCCTGCTGATGCGTAAATAAAGGAGATACAGTCCTTAATCCATTTAGCAATAGTACCTTTAGTCACAGGGCTACCATTCTTGTTCTCTGAGAAGGACATAAACAATTGATCCGATTTCCTGTGGGGTTGTGTCCTGTGCAAATAAAACCTTAGTTGTCTATGAACATCCAACTGGTGGAATTTGAATTCCTCTTCATTTGAAAAGTTTGGAAAGAAAACTGGTAACTCAATGGATTGGTGAAGACAAAAGGTAGAAGATACCTTAGGAAGGAAAGAGGGGTTGAGTCTCAAGGAAACCCTATCCTTATGGAAGACCAAATATGGGGGCTTTATGGAAAGGGACTGAAGCTCCGATACCCTCTTGGCTGAAGTAATGGTGACCAGAAAGGCTGTCTTTCAAGACAGATATTTTAATCCACAAGTGTCAGCCGGTTCAAAGGGGGTAGAAGTTAAGGTTTGAAGCACCAAGCTTAAATCCCATGGTGAAACTGGTTGTGACAATGGCAGACGGAGTAACCAGGCTCCTTTCAGGAAGGCTTTACAAAGTTTATGGCCCATAAGGGAAGGCTCATGTGAGATGTGAAAATTAGAAATGGCCACCAGCTGTACCTTAATAGTGGAGGTAGCGAAACCCTGTTTTAAGAGCATAGCCAAAAATTCTAATACCGCCGACAAGGGGGCTGTGAAGGGATCTAGATTGTGTGCTTCAGCCCAGATAGCAAATCTCTTCCATTTGCTAGAGTATAGTTTTCTGGTAGACGACTTGTGGGAGGATGACAGAATATGCAACACCTCAGGTGAAAAGGAATGTAGTCTAACTAAGGATGGAAGTGGAGCAGCCACGCTGTCAACCTGAGGGTTCGTAGAGATGAATGGAACTGACCCAACTGATGAGTCAATAGGTCTGGTACTGGTTCCAGAGTCCAAGGGCTGTCCACTGTATACTTCTGAAGAAAGGGGAACCAAACTTGACGAGGCCAGTATGGTGCGATAAGAATCATCTTGCTTCCCAAGGAAGCTGCCTTCTGAATCACTCTTGATAATAGATGGAACGGAGGGAAGGCATAGAGCAGACCTGGGGGCCAATCGTGGGCTAGGGCATCCCTGGGTGACTCCCCCAGGGGGGAATCAGAGTAAAGTACCTGCTGCACTTGGCATTGAGGGGGCTGGCAAACAGATCGCAGCAAGGTTGACCCCACCTGGAGAAGACCTGATTTGCAACTCGGTTGTTCAAGGACCACTCGTGAGGCATCAGAATAGCTCTGCTTAGCCTGCCTGCTATCACATTGGACTTCCCCGGAATGTGCGTTGCCACTAGAAAGCATTGGGAAGACACCACCCAGTTCCACACTCTCATGGCCTCTCTGCAAAGGGGATAGGACCTGGTTCCACCTTGCTTGTTTAGGTACCAGACGACTGACATGCTGTCGGAAAGAATAGCAATCGTCCCCTTGGGAAGAGAGCTCTGAAGTGCTGGCAACGCTAGAAGCACTGCTCTCATTTCCAGGACATTGATGTGCAAGTGTACTTCTTGATCTTGCCATGTGCCTTGGACCGTTCTGCCCAGATAATGGCCACCCCAACCTATCTGGGAAGTGTCCGTGGTCACCGTGGCGGTAGGAGACAGGGGGGTCAGTGGTCTCCCTATGTCTAGATTGGATGACTGAAGCCACCAACGTAGGTCTTGTCGGCATTGTTCCGTGATGAGAATGGGATAAGACAGAGGAAACTCCTGAAAGGACCACTGGACCGAGACCAACCACTGGAGGATCCGCATATGTAGCCTGGCTAGTAGTACTAGCATGATGGTAGCCGCCATGGACCCTAGTAGTTGAAGAGCAAGTCTGACATGGACTTTTTTGATGGGTAGTAAGGCTAACACCTGAGCCTGTAGCACTTTGATTCTTTCTGTTGGAAGAAAGGCTCTCATTTGGACGGAGTCTAGCTCTGCGCTGATAAATGCAACACGCTGTGATGGCCATAACACAGATTTTTCCCAGTTGAAGGTAATCCCTAGGTATTGGCCCAATGTTATGGTAGCCTTCGTGGCTCGAACGAGTAGATGCCTGGAGGGGGCAGTGAGAAGCCAGTCATCCAGATAAGGAAAAACCTGGAATCCTTGACGTCTCAAGTGGGCTGTCACCACTGCTAAGCATTTGGTAAACACCCTGGGGGCTGTGGTGAGACCAAAAGGCAGAGCACGTAACTGGTGGTGACTGGCTCCCAGCCAGAAGTGTAGATGACTCCTGGATGCCTTGTTTATCTTGATGTGGTAATAAGCATCCTTGAGATCTATGGAGCACATCCATACTCCTTTTTCCAATAAAGGGAAAACGGACTGAAGAATGACCATTCGGAACTTGGACTTCAGTACAAATCGGTTTAAATGGCTGAGGTCCAGAATGGGCCTCAGGTCCCCTGTCCTTTTTGGCACCAAAAATAATCTTGAGTAAGTTCCTGATCCGATCTGGTCTGAGGGGACTGGTTGGATGACTCCTTTTTCCAGCAGCTTTGAAACCTCTAGCGCTGCTTGATCTCTTTGACTGGGTGGAACGTCTGGGATTTTTCTGGATAGGGGAGGGGGTGTAAGAAAGGGAATGGTGTAACCTCTGGTAATTATTCGGAGCACCCATTGATCCTGAGTGATACTTTCCCAGGCTAGAGGATGCCTCGAAAAACAGCCCCCGACTGGCTCCGGAGTAGCACAGTCAGGCAGTCCCTCAGGGACGTTGGTAGGAGGATCCACAAAATGATTCACGGTCTCCTGAGTTGCGGGGGCCTCCTCCGCCTCTAGGGTGGCACCTTCCAGAGTAATTGCCCCCTCCTCTGCCCCTGGAGGGGGGGGGGTCACCATGCTCGATGGGGAAAGACTTCTGAGACTTCCTGAACCACATCTTGCCTCCCCTCCGTGCCTTGGGATAAGGCCTAGAGGGAGGCAAGAAATGGGCCCCTGTGGCAGACAAAGTCTTACCCTCCTGCTCACATCTGGTGAGAGTGTCTTTCACTTTGGGTCCAAAGAGGGAGGACCCATCGAAGGGGGCGTCAGTGAAGGAAGACTTGAAGGCTTCCGCGAAGTGACACAGGCGCATCCAGGCTTGCCTCCTGAGGGCTACGCCTGAGCTAGCTGCCCTACACGCTCCTTCGGCTGCATAGGATATGAGCCTCATGGACGAATTGACAATAGAGGAAAGGGTAGACAACTGGACGCTGACAGTCTGATTCACCGCCTCAGGCAAGTTACCCGACAGGGTATCTCCCAATTCCGTAACGAGATCTCTTTGGAGCCTAGTAAAGAGGCAAAGATAGTTCAACGACCGCAAAGTAAAGGTCACTGAAGACAGGGTATGCTTCCCATACTGATCCATACTCCGGGACTCCTTGTTAGGAGGATGAACGGAAGCAGAAGCTTCTGCAACTTCTTGCTGAGTGACAGACGCCACCACCATGGCATCTACAGGAACTCCTTTAGTTAGGAACTCTTTCTCCGGGGGTGCAGACAGAAACTTGTTTGGGTCGCTGGGCACCGGTTCCACGGAGTCAGGGTGTTCCCAAACCCTTCGACAAATAAGGTCTAACAATTCATCGAAGGGCAGAGACACCCAGGAGGCAGAAGGTCAGGCTCCGAAGGCTTTGAGGAGGACCGACTTGTCCTCAGATGGGGATTTGGAAGGCCAGTCACCTCTCTGCCTTAAAATCTCCAGAATATCAGAAAATGAGACATAATCGGAGGACGACTTGGGGGACCCCTCTGCGTCATCGAGGTCAGTATCAGAAGTGATGGACTCATTCTGGGAGTCAACGTGCTTCCTCTTGCATGACTTCTTTCTGGGAGGCTCCTTAGGCGACGAATCTGAAGGACCCTCAGAAAGCTGGGGACCACGTATGGAAGTATCCTCAGGCCTTCGAGCTCCGCTGGCATCAGAGGCTCCAGCCCCAGTGTCAAAGGAAGCAGTAGCTGATTCGAGTGAAGTCACTGAAGACCTGGCCAGTGCGCTCCTCATGGCCTCGAATGCGGGTCCACCGGAATCTGAGGACCGACCTGTCTCCGAAACCACAATCGGAGTTGGGGTACCCTTAGCCAAGGCACCCAGGGGGAGACTTGGAGCCGAGGGATGAAGCCCTGATGTATCCCCCTCGGGTCCGACCGAGGAAACCCGGGTGCCACAACCAGAAGATGGAGGCGAAAAGGTTGGAGCCAAGGTCAGAGCCAAAAGGCCTAATGGGGGTATCGGCGCCGACCCCAGGACCTCAGTCGATGCAGAACATCTTGGCTCTAACGACACAGAGGTGCCTGGGGGAGGAATAATCAGAACCGACAAGAGGGAAGGTTCCGGAGCCGACTGGGCTGGAGCGGAAAATAACCTGGCTAATACCGGCGCCTCAAGGAGCCTCTGCACCACTCTATCCACATCCGAATCCGATAACCTGGAAGACTTGGAGGACACAGAAGGTGGTTGCGATATCTTACCAAGAGAATCCAGGTTTAGACTAGCAGAAGGGCTCTGAATCGGCTCCAAGAGAATTGGACCCGAAGCTGGCTCCAGTGTCACAGAAACCTCCTGCGGTGCCGATAACAATGGAGCCAAGGAAGCCGATTCAGACACAGGAATTCCTTCCCTAGGCTCCAAAGCCAATGGAGCCAAGGAAGGTGGAGCTGTCTTCAATATCTTCTCCGATGGCTCCATGGAACTAGACGGAGCCAGAGATCTCTTTTTTGGTTTAGATTTAGATTTCCCACTAGGGGAGGCAGACTCCAAAGCTTCTTCAAAGGCAGGTTTGACAAGGCCCCTGAGAATCAATTTATTTTTCCTCTCTTGCAAGACTCTAGAACTAAAGGAGTGACAAACACTACAAGATTCTTGCAAATGAATGGCGCCCAAACAATACACACAGATGGCATGGCCATCTGTTAAAGACATCTTATAAGAACATTTGGCACACTTTTTAAAACCAGAAGGCTTATGCTCCTTCTGATCTTTGCCTGACATGGTAATTCACAATAAACCACACGCAAGATAAGGAAGGCAGGAGGAAGGGACTCTAACTTAAAAGTCCCAACAGAGTTACCAGACACAGGAGAGGGCTAAGGCCCTCTAACTTAAACGGGCCTAGCCCGTCAAACACAAGGATGCCACAAAAAAACTTAAACTAAGCTAGTTGAAGGAAGGGGCTCTAACTTAAATGCCCCTACAGACGTAACAGACACCGGAGAGGCTAAGGCCCTCTAAATTAAATGGGCCTAGCCCACCAAACACAAGGAATCCACAAAAACTAAAAAAAATTAACTGAACTAGTCGCAAAACACAGGACACACTCAACGTAGCTGTAAGAACAGCTTTTGACAGAAGGTTTAGAAAAATAAGCTAAAAAACAGTTTAAATATGGTACTTAGCCACAGCCAAGCTCGAGACCACGTCTGTACACTACGAGCGGCAAACGAGATCTGGGGGTTTGGGTGTGGTGCATCTTGAGATACTAGGGCTAGCCCAGTCAATCAGAGACTTCGAGCTAGTAAATAGTGGCTGAGTTGGAGCCGAGAATCGGCTCCGAATCCATCAGTTAAGAATGTGGCGAGATAGGACCACATTACATCATCAAGATTACAGCTAAGACTCACATATTGAAGATAACAGCTGAGGATATGATAAGCTCATGACAAGGAGATAGTGGCCAGAGAAAACAAGGCCAAGAGGGAAAAAGAGAAGAAATGATAACTAGTGCAAATGATGACATAAACTGGTTGGCTGTATACTGTGATTCAGCAATAATCTTTATTTTCATATGAAACACGGTTTCAATTTTCTTTGCAACTATATAGGGTAAGTGCGCATGTGCAGAATGCTAAACAAACAGAATTCGTAAATGTGTGAGTAAATAAGTAAGATCAGCATGCTGGGCAAGCTGCATGTATTGACTGGAACCTCATTACTTACACATGTAGCACAAACAGAAGTAGAAGCCTGAAAGGAAAGATTGTACGGATGAGAGATAATATGTGGAACAGGAAGGGGCAGAAAGGAATGGGGAGAAGGGGATCATGCTCAATGAAATAGACCAGAAGTCAAACGGAAGAAAGAAGAAATATCAAAGAGATTAAAGTGAAAATTGACATGAGGAAGTTCACCACCAGTTTATCCTGCACATAAGGAATGGACCACAAATTCTGGCATAACCCTTTCAACCTAATTTTAGCAATTTTAGTTTAAAAAAGCAGGAAGGCAAAGGTGCGGTATATGCAATGCAATACAAGGAAATAAAAAAAAAATCAGGCAAACACTCAGTAGATTATTTGGGAACCACTTAGATGAAAACTAGAAGACATGACAGGAATGATATAGGAAAGGTGAGAAGGTGCAAGAAGTAATATTGTAGCTGGTCATAATTGACAGTGGAAACGGATTGGCTGTACATTCTGTCCTGGCAATAAACTTCTTGTTCAGATTCAAATGGTATTGTTTTCGTAAATACTGTAACCCTATGAATATTTTATGCACCTCCATATAAACTACACTTCATTTTTTGTTTTTATTTAAATTTCTGTTTTCTATGCTTCAGGTTGCAGTCCATAAGAGCATGTATCTCCTAAACAGAAATTGCAGTCAAAATACTTAAGAGTCATCATTGCTTACACTGAGTAGCTCCTGCTCACAGGGACAGAGCTGATGTTTTAATTTACTGCCATCTTAATGATATCCACTGAGTTCGCTGTGTTAACCTTCAGAACTAAAATTGCTTCATATACTTCATTCTAAAATCAAGAGGATTTTGACATCATTGGCCAGGATACAGTTCAAAGCAAAAGAAAGGTGTAGGGCTGCAGAACATATAATTAGATAACTCCTCTTGTGCAAGGGTTCAGTGAATCTCACTTTACT
This sequence comes from Protopterus annectens, assembly GCF_019279795.1. Taxonomy (NCBI): domain Eukaryota; kingdom Metazoa; phylum Chordata; order Ceratodontiformes; family Protopteridae; genus Protopterus; species Protopterus annectens. The sequence continues at coordinate 562,058,196 of NC_056738.1, read as the reverse complement.
TTTTATAACTGCTGACTTTCACTTGGAAATACTGACATGCTGTGCTTTATTTTGCTCTGTCACAAATGATAAGAAAGCTTGGAAAGATTTTTGCTTTAAAAATGATGTGCTCAGAAAATTCTTTGAGCTTTTTGAATGGGTCTTAAATAAAAAAGAAGTAATCCTTCCTGTTACAGTGACAGCTTTGCTTTCTCATTTCAAATCCCCAGCCTCAGAAAATCCAGATGACAGTCTTTGCAGGAATGTTAACGTGCAAGCAGGTATTGCTATGTTAACGTTGTCCATCAAACCAGTTGAGAGTAAATCTACCACATTTACTTAGTGGGTTATAGAGTTATCAGAATACTTTTAGAAACATGTTCTAAAATCAACACCATCATCTGCCAGTTAATTATGTCTAGCAATGCAGTCTCAAAGTATGCATATTTAGAGCTGCAGCTGTGTCCACGTTTTGCTTAAGGTGTTTTACTAGTGGGAAAAAAGAGCACAGAGATCTTTGTTAATAAATAATGTTTTTTGCACATGTTTTAATGCAGACTTGTATAACTAATAAATCCAGTGACCAGAAATGCTAAATTAACAGATAACTTAATCAGAAATACATGCAAATATATAGAAAAATGACATGAATATATTTTTATAATGTTCATAATAGTATATATAGTAGGCTTGAAGATCATTACTGTGGGTAAGTGTGCAAACTGCCAATATGCAGATAGTTAGGGCATAATGCTTTCAGATTTGCTGAGAACTTTAAGAAAGTTATTGCAATATTACTGTAATTTTCAGTTGATTTATTCTGGAAGAGTATAAACAGGAATATACTATACATATACAAACAACTAGCTTACATCCTGCCAAATAAATTATATTCATTGAAACTATCTTAGCATTTGCCAAGTGCTTTCATTATATCTTAGCCTTTGCTGGTGAATAATTTTACTATCATTTGATAGCCAGGAATGTTTATGAGGTCTACTTATGCCCCAAGTCACATCAAAATGTTTATCTTTGACATTGGTAAAAAATATATTAGTTCCTAAATGGAATAAATAAGACTTCACATGTACACACAAGAATCTATTGATTTTGCATGGTAAAGGCTATGACAGAGAGTGTCGTAAAGGCAACACTATAAGATCTATGCTGCAGTTTGGAAGGGTAACTGGCCAAGTTATTAACTTGCAATTCATTAAATATGACTCTTTTGGTTATCATAAAAAAAAACACCTTCAAACATTGGAGAGTTACACTACAGGGTTGTGTTTCTCCTTACTCCTAAGCTCTAGTGACCCTGAAGTTAGTTATAAAAATTACACAGGGCAGGAATGGAGGCTGAGGGGTGGAGACTATGTTCAAATCAATGAAGCAATACATAGAGATGGACGCACTGAAGTACAGTTTGGGCCAATTTTAACTTGGATTCTATTAACTGAATTATGACAAATTCATCTAGAGCCATGTACAAAAACTGATATAAACCACATGTTCATCAGGTCACTGCTGTTTAATAAGTTTAGGAATTAATGTACAAATATACTTTAATGCTTGAGGTACAATATGTAAAATTCTCCTTATATGATGGCACAGCCTTACCACTGAGAAGATGCTGTCTTGTCCTTCCATTCCTCAATGGATGTGTATTCAGACTCATGATGGGTCCAACTTCAGCCACTCTCAAACTTCGGATCCAAGACTGAAGCGCCTCACATTACCCATAATCCCATACTAGGCAAGAATTACCTTAGATCTTATATTTGATGTTGTCAATTTTCATTCATTCCTCAATGCTCAACAGCTGAGTTCAGATCCAATTCTCAGATCCGACTTGGCCATTATTATAGCTTGTGACCTCCAAAAAACTCTTGAGCTCCTCCCTTACCCATAATTCACCAACCCCTAACATATATCAGATCTCGTTTGCAGCTTTCATGTTTAGACGTGGTTGCCTGGAGCTCTCACACAATTTCAGTTGAGAGATAAGACATCACAAAAGATATGTGAGTACAGAGGGTTATTCCAAAGGTTATATAATCCCCTTTTCCCTGCCACTTCCATCTATATACAAATTTTTCAGCTTTCCACCCAGTAAGAGGAAAGCAGCAGCACTAGAAATGCAAAAGCTGCTGAAAAAAGACTCATCCAAGAGGTGCCACCAGACCAGATAAAATTCAGAACTTGCTCAAGATTCTTTTTAGTGCCAAAGAAAACAGGGGACTGGAGACCAGTTTTGGATCTCAGCAACTTAAAAAAAAATCAGATCAACATAAAAAGATTTGGATGGTCACAGTTCAGTCCATTTTGCCCTTCTTGTGCAAGGAAAACTTGATGTGCTTGATAGACCTTCGAGGCAGTGGATAAAATCCAGCTAATTAGTGGGAGGAGCTGAGAAACAGCATTCCTCATTTAAATACAAATATTTAGTGGCATCTTTATTTAGCTGTAGTGCTGTGTGACTTGCTGTTCTCTGCCTCCATTGGATTTTTCCCACCCACCTGTCCTACTCCTGTTGTGCTTTTAAACTTGGTGGCTTTTGAGTTGCCCACCCCCCTTTAAAAATGACTTTGGGCACTTCTCCCAGTCTCTTCTCATCAGGTCATTCGATCAAGCACTGAGAGATCAACTAGGAAGCCCCGCTTGGTCTCTTAAACTTGAATTATCTGCTGTTTCCTACCTTCTATTTCCTGAGAAAAATGCACATTATTCAGCTGATTTTACTGTGTTTGTGCTTATTCCTACTTTATTTAGCTTTTTGCTGCACATTCTTAAACTGTTCAGTTGCATTTAATTAGCTGCATTTATTACTGCTTGCTAGTAGCCTGGTTACATTGTAACTGCTATTGTATATATCTTAGTTCTGATTTAAGCACTTGGGCTCCAAACCAGTTATCTTACATTAGGAAGATTTGTGGTCTACACTCTTGTGGCTCTAGGTGTGGCTTACACCCTTCTGATTTATGAATTGCTGGGTGAAGGCTTATTGTGCCCGTTATTCTAAAAGTATCTTTGTTGTTGTTCAAGCACTTGGGCTGCAAACTGTTTTTTACATTAAGAAGGTTTGTGGTCTATACTCTTGTGGGAAGAGAGGGTACCTCCATCCTTCTGAAATGTGAATTGCTAATGCAAGTCTAATTGCGACTTTATTTGATTGGCTAGAGGACTATATTGTTTAGAATTTTGAATCTCTGTACCTGAGCCATTTGGCAATGTTTTGTGACCATGTTACTTGAAAAGAGTATTGCTGCTTTCTGCTAAACTCTACAAAAGCTAAGACTTACATTAGCATATCCACAGTTTCGACACTTGTTTTTCTCATTGTTTTTGTCACAGCTGCATTAATTGTGTGTTTCTGTGTTAAATATCTGCAATTTTTGACCTTTTTTTACAACCTTTAGTTAGAACTGCTGCAATCCATGCAGCAACCCCTAGCAGTGATGTGTATAGACACCAATATCTCGCAGCGTAATTCCCCCTTGTAATCTGTGTTGACGCTAATCTCTCACAGTGTAAGTCTCCCTTAAAATATCCTTACTGTCTAGACATATTTTTTACACTAGAAGAGCATCTAGTTTGGACATAGCTGAGCATTGCTCATCAAGTTCTTTGTGTTTTTGGTCTATCCAATATTTAAATTTCCTCTCACTCCTCCTTTGTAGATCAGTAGCTATGGATATGCACTTCCTAACTCTGCCTGTGGCAAGTCTGGTTGGGATGTGTATTCTGAGGCATTGCAGCAATTGTCTCCTGTACACTGACAACCCACTTATTCTTAATAAAACTGGTAAACTGTGCAAGAGATGTAAATAGACTCACCAGGCTAAACAAGCAGGATGTTACTGTCAGCTGTCTGTCGGGTACCAGGATCTGCCATATAACGCACCCACTCAGGTCACTCAACAACAAGTACAAATATGACTCTGTCGTTGTCCATGTTGGAGTGAATGACCTGATACGTACCTCCATGGACTACATGAAAAGAGACACGGAGGAGCTCTCTGACCATGTGGCCCAGGCAGGTATGACATTAGCCCTGAGTAGCATCCTGCCATCACCCAGAATGATACCACAGTACAAGGACAAAATGATTGACTTCAACAATTGGCTAAGCTTCTGGTGTCATTCCAAGGGGATTTAGTATCTGTCTGCCTGGGATGACATGATCAGCAGGCCACAATGCTTTGCCAGAGATGGCCTGCACCTATCGTCTCTGGGATTCTTGATAATGGCTAAGGCTCTTGCTGCCCCTATAGTGCCTTTTTTAGGCAAGGCTCAAACATCAAATGCACCACCATAGTAGATACAAACAAGCAAAATCTAAGGGTAATGCTACTCAATGCTAGAAGTCAAAACCTCAAAATGCACTCACTCAAGGCACTCCTTAAGATGGAGAACATCGACATCTGTGCAGTGACAGAGACGTGGTTTAAGACTCCAGAGAGCACTCCTGCATTACCAGGCTGCAATTCTTACCACACCTTTCAGCCACCTAACCTGGACAGAAACACTAAAGGAGGAGGCATGTCCATATTCATAAAGGATATCCACACCTCCAGGTTAGTTGCTTAACATAATGCATCCAAAATTATCCAAGTACAGTTAACGCTGGGCAAGACTGCAATTTAAGTTGTAGCTTGTTACAGATCCCTCACCATGCCCCAGGAAGTGCACTACATGTTTCTAGATATACTGGATAATATTACGGTACAGCCCAATACCTAATCATATAGAGGTTGTCAGTGACACTTGCACCATACCTACTGCACAAGGTAAAGACCATGCACATAAAACTACTTATGCTGAGGTACTTACAGGTAACTTTCCTAAAACACTAAGACCTCCTGCACAACACAATCAAAAAAGGTCCTCAGCCATCACATAAACATTCCATGAAAACAACATCCACAGCTACATATAGTGACACTGTATCTAATGCTTCTACTGCTAAGCCCTTAAGGGAAAACCTGCACACAGCCAAATTTCATGGTCATTGGTGAGTCTATAATGAGGCACAGTGATGCCCCCTCACCAGACTGAGTAAGGAGAGAATGACAACTAGCTGCCTTTCCAGAGTAGGATCCATGAAGTCACACAGGCACTAAGGTCAAGGAAACACAGATACCAATATGACTCTGTCATAGTCAATGTGAGTGTTGTTGACCTGAGATGTACCTCATTTAACTTTAAGAAGCAAGACATGATCAAGCTTGCTAATTATATGTCCCACGCAGGTATGAGCCTAGCACTGAGCAGCAGACTACCTTTTACTAGGATGATGCCATGTTACCAACAGAAAATGATTGATTTTAACAACTGGCTTAAGTTATGGTTTCAATTCAAGGGGTTACAATATTTAACGGCCTGTAAGGACATGGTTAACAGATCACACTGCTTTTCCAGGGATGATCTGCACTTATCGCATCTAGGATTTCAGATACTGACAAAGACCTTTACCACCCACATAGTGGCATTTTAGGCAATGCCAAACTGATAAACCTCTCAACTTAACTGACCCTACAAAGAAATATTTGAACGTGGTACTGCTTAATGCTAGACGTCTTGACAAGAAACTCCACTCCTTGCAACCCTTCCTCTCCTTAACAATCTGCATTCAAAATACCACTCTTTTCTTATTTCTTGACTTACCCCCATGCTTCGTCATCATCCCTTTCCACTTTGAGTTGTAGTTTTCTGCTTGTGTTATGTATAAGAGCCTTAACTGTGTAGCTCTAAAATATTCCTTTAAATCAGGTAATACCAAACTCCTTCTTCTATTGGGAGGATCAACTTATCCTGCTTGGCACTTGCCCTCTTTCCCTCCCAGATAAAATGTTTCAACTCTTTATTAAATACTACCTACAACTTCTCCTCTGATTTGTAAAAATATGCCTGACTGGTGTATAAAACTAAAGGGGCATAAGACATTATACTGCTTGTATCTTGCTATCCATCTCCAAAGGCAAGAACTTTCAGTTTCTCAGTTTTTGTATCATCTTTTGTTTAGTTTCTTTCAACATATCCTTAGCTGCAGTAACAGAATCCATTTTAATCCATACTCCTAAATACTTCATTTTTTCTTGCCCCATTAAATATGGGTATTGCTGAACCAATTCATGTGTGAATACACAGTTTATAACTATAGCTTTTGTTTATCTTCATTAATTTTACATCTCAAAAAAATTAGAACTGTCGCTGAACAACACTGGTATGTCCTTTTCTGGTTCCATCCGGTACAGAATAATATCATCTGTAAATAAAGCCAACTTTTCTTCAACACCATACCAATTATATCCTTGAATTTCTGAGTTGCTTATTTTCTTTGTTCTAAATATAATGCAAATAACAAAGGGAAAGAGGACACCCCTTCCTGGTTCCTCTGTTAAGAGATAACTTATCAGAGAGGAACCCTCCCACTTTGACTTTTGCCTCCAATTCCTCATATATCCTTCTAATTACCCTTATTATTGTATCAGGAAATGGAAATGCCCCCATTGCCCTACATGTAAAATTCCAGCTTACTCTGTTGAATGCTTTCTCTGCATCAAGACTCACCAACAACAGTGCTATTTCATTACATTCTGCTTCCTTCTTGATCATCAGTGTTTTATTGTTGTCAAATGTTTGCCTCCCCTCCACAAAACCACATTGATCTATATCTATGAATCGTGGCATCACCATTGCCATTTGTTTAACCATTATAGACATAAATACATTATATACATGGTTTAAAATGTAAATGGGCCTATATGAAGCTAGATCTGATGGGTCTTTACCTTCTTTAGGTATGACAGCCACAACAGCTTTCTTCCAGGATGTTAGTGTCTCCCCACCTTTTAAAATACTGTTAAATAAAATCTTCCAGATCTTTATCACTTTCTTCCCTCCTATCTTCCAAACTTCCACCAGAATGTAGTATTGATGCAGACTTAAATTAAGATTTAAGATTTAAGATACATCAACATTTTTATCTCATCTCCTCCTAGCTTAGGTTCGTAGGTTCATAGGTGTTTGCAAGGCTAACAACAGCAAGGGCCTTTTTAAGTCTAACCATGCATCCAAAATCTCTGAGAAGTTCTAGTACCCTTGATAAATGTAAGCAGGGGTTTGGGAGATGAAACATTTATAATCAGCGGCCTGGGAGATGAACCCTTTACAGGTTGTCTGTGTCCGTTAGAGACACAGGTGCCAAGCCAGGGATGAATTTCCTGTTTCCCATCCAGTTGTCCAAGTTACACTTGAATTGGATTGGGGGAAACTGTGCTTCACATGTATGGGGAGCTTGTTCCACAGACAGGGTAGTTTCTGAGATATATACATGTCTGTCCAGCGGGCTCTATTTATATCACGGGTAAGGTTTAAGTCTTTAGAATGGGTAATTGTGGTACTGTTTGCTTTTTGGATATGCAGGAGGTTAATCAGAGTGGGCTCTGACAATGATGTGTATGCCAGGCATATATCTCCCCTCAAAAGCCTGTAGGAGACACTATACAGGAATTGGGCCTTGAGGTGGTCTGCATAAGACATTTTACTTACACCCTGTATTCTTTTAGTGAGGAACCTCTATGGACATTCCAGTTGTTGGATATGCCTGGTTAGGTACCTACCAAAGGGGGCATTGTACTAAATGATAGGTCTGATGAATGCCAAATACAGTGGAACAATGACTTCCTTGGACCTAGATACCATACATTTCTTTATAAGTTGTGCAACATAGAATGATTTCCTCATTACTGTAGATATGCAATGATCAAAAGCTAGATTACTATCCGTGTGTGTCCCTAAGTCCCTGACTACTGGGTCAACTCTAAAAGGTGTGCTGTCAATATGATAGTTACCGGGGGTGGATAACTTCCCAAAGAATACTATTATGCATTTATTGGCATTTAGTTTTAGTCCATAGCTCTGACACCAGTTGTTTGTCTGTGTCGGCCCTTCCTGGAGAATATTTATGTCAGTGTGGGATTCAGTGACAGCTTCTAATTTGCAATCATCTGCAGATTTAGTCAGCCAGAGACCACTGACATTGGCCTTGACTTCAGAAATGTAAATGCCAAAAAGGAGCTAGCTGTCTAAGGACCCATCCCTGAGAGTCTTCACTTGTATCTAGCCTCTTTGTAAATGTGGACTCCCTAATTCTAACTTCCTGCCTTTGAGCCAGTTGGCTATCCACCAGGTGACATACAGGTTAGTACCTAACCTCTTGAGTTTGTCAACAATGCCTGAGTGAGGTATTGTGTCAAATGCCTTGGCCAAGTAAATGTAGGCAGTGTGAACCATTATGCTCTCATCCATTGCTTTGGTGACCTTCTCAAAGAGGTCCACCAGGTTGAGTAGGCATGACCTGTCCTTGATGAAACCAAACTAGGTTGGGTCATTATTGATCATTTCCATGATACTTCTTTCCATGGCTTTGCATGTAAGACTAGTGAGACTTATGGGTATGTAGTTTCCATGGTCTGTAAATGGACCACCTTTGTGCAGAGGGATGACTGTTACTCTTCTGCATTTCTGAGGCATGAAGCCTGTTTGGAGACTGCAGCTGAATAGCAATTCCAGATGTCCTGATAGGTCTGTCTCATGCTATTTAAAAGGCATCCTGGGATATTGTCTGGGCCCATTGATGCAGTGTTCTTGGCTTTAGAGAGATCATTAAGGATCTGTTCCCTATTGGTAGCAGGTGGGGTTATATTTGATGGCGCTTCCTGAGGAAAGGTTGAGCGGGAGGGTGGGGTAAAGTTGGAGATGAATTTGTTGGCCAGTAGGTTTGCTATATCATCTGGCTCAGTATAGGGGTTCCATTTACAATGATCTTTGCACACACTTGTGTACTGCCTTTGAAGTTGCAGACATAGCTAAAGAGTACATTGTTGTTGTCCTTGGCCTGGGAGGCTAAGTTTACCTCAAATGTGGCTTTGGTAGACTTTATTTGTTTTCTGGGTTGTTTGTTTAATTTGATGAGAGTGCTTTCATCCTGTGTTACCCACAACTCCTCATTTTTGCCATGATTCTCTTCCTTCTGTTATACAGTCAATTAATTTTGTGATTCCACCTGGGTGGCTTGGATTTTGAATTAGTTCTACACTTTTTCCTAGTGGGTACAGCTGCCTCTATGCAGCTATTAATGTACTTGTATAGGGTTTATCTGAACAGTTCTGCATAGGCAGCAGTGTTCTCAGGGTTTATGGGGGTTTGAAATTTTGCCAGGTTATCACTTACTAGCAGGAAATTAGCCTTTGAGTAGTTCCTGAATATTCCAGGTTTAGCTGGGTGTCCAAGTTTTATTTTTACTTCAAAGGAGGCCATTTTATGATCTGACCTTACCAGGGAAGACATTGCGCTAAGGTGTGTAATGCAGCCTCCTATATTAGTGAGGACCAGATCCAGTATCATTGCACCTCTGGTTGGTGTATTGACAATCTGATCCAGGGAGTTTGTGTTTACAAAATCCAGGAATCTCTCTGCCTGTACATTTGGTGCTGTATAGGATTCCCACTTAATAGTGGGGTAATTAAACTCACCCAAGAATGTGGTATTGAGTTGGATGGTGAAGGTTCCAGTAAGTTCAAGTACATGGTATGGGTTTTCTCAGTCATATGGTAATTTGAACATGGAATAGCTCAAGTGCATTGTCCTGTTTGACCATCATTGAGGTATATTTATTTTTTATGTAAATTGGGACAGCTCCACTTTTAGTCCCTGTCTGTCTGGTAGCTGGTCTAAATGTGTGGCAGGTGTTATAACCTTGCACTGCCATCATGCTCTGTGCAGCTTTGAACCATGTCTCTGTGACCATACAGATATCAGCATTCACTAGGGTGAAGAGAACTGCTAGGGAGTAGAGGATTTTTGTTTAGACCCCTATCATTGAGCAGCAATACCTTTAGATTTTCTTGGTTTTGATTTGCTATGTTGGAAGTAATTTCAGTTTTGCATTGCCTAAATAAGGCACTATGGGAGTAGATAATGTTTTAGCTAATATTCAAAGGCCTAGAGAGGAGAGTTGCAGACCATCCCTGGCAAAGCAGCATGGTCTGTTGACCATCTCCTTCCATGCTGACTAATATTTTACCCCCCCTTAGAATGATACCAGAAACTAAGCCAATTATTAAAGTCAGTCATGTTTTGTTCATATTGTGGCAACATCCTTGGAGAAGGTAAAACACTGCTCAATGCTGGGCTTATACCAGCCTGGGAAATATATTCCGAGAGCTCCATGATGTCTATCTTCATATAGTCTAGGGAGGTGCATCTCAGGTCATTTACATCCATATGGACTATTACTGAGTCAAACTAGTACTTGTGGTCCAGTGACTTGAATGCATTTGTAATGTGGTGCATTCTATCCCCTGATAAGCAACTGACTCTGACTTTTTTCTTACTCATCCTGGTGAGAGGGACATCAGAGTGTCTCACAGTGAAGTCTCCAATGACCAGAATGTTGGATTGTGTGGTGGCTTGCCTTAAGGGCTTAGAAGTAGAGGCTGCATAAGATGTGGCTGTATGTGTTGATGTGGGTGCTGTTTGTAAGGAGTGCATTCAGGGCTCCTGAGGGTATTTGTTATATGTGCTTCATCTAGGAGGTCTTTGGAGTAAGGTTACATTTAAGTACCTCAGCATATGTGGGTCTATATGTTTGTTTTGAATTGTGTGTGATGCTGCAGCCTGCATACTACTGACAACCTTATTGATATTAGGAGTAGATTTATGTGAGAGCTTTACCGCCAGTGACATTGTGTAAATACAACTCTCACACACCATATCAGTTTGTTTGAGAATTAACTGGTTGTCAGTAAACATGAGGCAATTTCTACATTGCCTCAGGATGCCCATATCCACCAAGCTGGTAATAGTGGGAAAGTTAATTTACATGGCAACAGACCTTTTTTTTATTAATTATACAACTGGAGTGAGGATATGAAGCAATGTTAGGAGTATCCGGTTTGCAACTCTGGGGACACTGCTTGTCACACTAAACTAGTTGTCCTATGTGCAACTAGGTAGTGGTGAAACTTCAATTGTGCTTTTATAGGAAAAATGTCAGTCAAGATGTCTGTGTCTATACATGGCACTGCCAAACACTTGATAAGAAACTATTAAGTAGACCCTGAAATTTTAAGGATTAAGTATTTAGGCAGATATTCTAAAGTTAGAATCAAATCAAGCAGTACTTACTAAAAACAAAGAATTAGCTTGTCAAGAATTATGAAATGAGAGGAGTCACATGAATGGCTACTGCCTGGGCACTACTAGTACTGGTCTCACCACAGGGCCACTCTGCTGGGATACAATGCTCCTTTCCTTATTTTTTCACCAGAAGCAAAACATTAGCACCAATAACAAGATGAGATGCACGCCACAGCCTGTTTTGTGATTCACAGTCTTGTCCCACATGACACAAGGGTCTGTAGGCTTGTTGTAGCCTTTTCCTGGTAGATGCCATGAATAGAAACCAGACCATTTAGGAACGTCAAGCACAGACACTCACTGCCTAACCAGAAACAGTCAATAATCAATGTACTCTGCCCCTTCTCTCACCAGGAGCAGAATATAAGCACAAATTCCAAGCTGTCACCTATGAAGCAGTTATTAGGCTTTCTGTGATCATTAGTATGTAGGAAATAATGTCCTTGTGCTCCTTAATATCCTGAGCACTGCAGTGTTCACTAAGCAGTTAGATATGAAAGAGGGGGTAACTTAAGCTTTAGCTGTCTAAGTGGAGAGCCACTAATTTTAAAACAGCAAGACAGATCAAAAGGGGGTGGGCACTGTCTATGCTGGTTCTATGGAATACAGTGGGATGGCCAATAAATTTAAGTAGCTGAAGGTGAGTGAATGCACAAAATGATAATTTTGTGCTTTCTCACATCAGCCAGTGAAAGGGGTTAGGGAAAGAGATATTTGGTCAAATTAACATAAGAGGTAGGCAACTAGAAAGGCAACTGAGTTTAAGAACACAAAAACAGGTGGGAAAAAATTCTGTGTGACTCACAAGAGACATAGCTGTGGTCTCTTCCCTAGTTTTAATATTCATTTAAAGGCAGAATACAAGTAAAACACAGTGTAAAGAAAGCAATTCACAATATAAAAAGTAGAAGAAGGCAGTAAAGTAATACAAAATATAAGAAAGCAACAACAAACCAACCATCTGATGTTGTTAATCTTCATTCATTCATCACTGATGGTTTGTTGGTTCCATCCTCAGAACTGAGCTGGCCTTATATCAAGCTCATGCCAGCCAAAAACTCTCAAGCTAAGCTTTTACCCACAACACCCTTTTCTCTGTTACCTCAGATCTTGTTTGCTGCATAGCCGTAAATCCCCGTTCAAGCCAGTTCTCAGTTAAGTCTAACATCGTCTGATATTTGACAAAACTTTGATAAGAATTTTTTATTGTATTTTAATTATCTCTGTCTCTCTTTATCTGTCGCTACTCTTTATCCTTTCTGTGGAGTGTCTGATTCCCTTTTCCCTCTAATTACCTTTTGGTAACTTCAATACCATCGTTGGTACGGCCTTTCTCCCTACCTGTTGTGTTAATCCTTAAATTCCATTGCTTGTATTTCTTACTTCTTCTCCTTACTTTCTTACCTTTCTTATAAAAAAAAAAAAAAGAAAAAGAAAAACAAAAAGAAATATATATCTGTCTTTCTGTTGGTTAATTTGTTGAGTGTGTGTGTTCAGTATGTCTGAAAAAAAGGGGACATCAGGCTTTAAACATTGCCTGAAATGTAGTCGTAAAATGCCTAACAATGACTCTCATTAGGATTGCGTGTATTGTTTGAGAGTTCCACATCTCCCTGTGCAACTACTTTGCTCTACTTACCAGGGATTTAGGTCCCATACTCTGAACAAATGCAGGAATAAGTTAATTCTAAAGGGTCTCCTTAAGACCCCCTTTTCAGAGGCTCTTTCTGCATCAGAGGGCTCACCCCTCCTAAGAAAGACAAAAGGAGACCACATTCTGTACCTTCTTCACCTTCTGGTGATAAGGATAGCCCATCTAAACTGAAAATACCAAAATTGCCATTGGAACAGAAACCAGTTGCTTTGGCACCAACCTCAGTACCATCAACCATCTTAGTGTTGTTGGCACCTGTTTTGGCACTGACAATGTCTATGGCACCATCCATTGCTAAATCACAAATTGTCACCTCCACACCCTCCTTGGTTCCGAGTAATGCCATCACGGCACTGAGCTTACCCACTGTAAACATGACTATAGTGGACACTCCTTCCTCCATCATCTCCAAACTCAAGACAGTGGTGCCATTGGACACTGCAACACAGACCGGCTACTCCCCATTAATCGTTCATTTCCTGGAGCAGATATGTAGCCCCTTCCTTGAACAGCCTGAGTATCCATTGGGGATATCCACCAGATCCACCAGGAGCCTTTCTGAACTAGATGTGGTGCACCTTGTGGACCAGCTGCTGACAGCCAGGGAGATTCGTACACCTTCTAAGACCCAAGCTCCTGTCAGACTTGGGAATATTTCTCCATGGACTCCATCCTATTCTCCTCCTTTGACCTCCTTGCAGGTTTAAAAGCCTTTGACACCGATGCCTTTTTCAGTACTTACTTCCTCTGTGCCACTAGTGGATCTCACTGTGGCCCTGGGACCGACTCTGTGGCTTTCGGCTCATTCAGAGCCAGGCCTTCTTCAGGTCCAGGATTGGGTTACAGGCTTCTCGGTGCTAAGTATGATTCCGAGCATGTATATGATGCCATCTATGGTGCCAGGAGTCCTGTCGGTACCAGTCCCTCTTGAGGCACCACTTTTGGGAGTGGGCTCAACAGAGAGGGGTGTGATCCCTGTTCTGAGGTTGTCTTTCTCAGTTCTGGGCTCCCATCCCTCTTCGGGTGGGTCTGCTTTCTAGGCAATGGAGAGGGCCCTTGCCTCTGTAGGCCAAGATGTGTCTTCCCCCTGAGCAAGTCACCGTTTTAGGACTTAAAGCACAAGAGCCTCAGGAGCCCCTACAGCAGGGTACCCCTTATTCTGAGTTCTCTTCAGAAGTTCCTGCTGAAAAGGTACCATGGAAGAAGTTGTGCAAGAGGAAGCACATAGACTCCCCTGAGGAGTCTCTTACAGAGAGGATATGGATTACAATGAAGGGAAAGGGTCCCCATGGTCACCCTCTGAAGATGTCTCCTTTGGAGACATCCTTGAAATATTGAAACAGAGAGGTGACTGAAAGCCCAAAAATCCTTCCAAGGAATCCGTTTTCATGCAGAACTTTCATGCTCATCCATCTACCTCTTGGGTGACCCTGCATGCAGAAGAGCTAGTCCAGCTTGTGGTGCAGCACATCTGGAAGAATACTGACTCTGTTGAGCCAATCCCGTAGAGACCAGATAAAATTCTATCCCCCCCGAGCAGAGTCCATATTGGTCTAAAGGTCTACCGGTAGATGCTATGGTGTTGGTGGTGGCCACAAAGAAAGAGCTCGCTGAGGAGAGCCAGACTGTTTATCCACCTAACAGGGAGTCCCAGGTGGTAGACAGATTAGGGAAGTGAGTTTTTGCTTCATCGACCTTTACCATTCAGTCTTTGAGCTGTCTGGCACATTTTACTAGGCTCCAAAGAGACTTAATTTCTAAACTCACTGGAACCTTATCAGGACAGGTGTCTGAACAGGTAAGTGACAAAGTTGCCTCATAGCTAGTAATCCCGGAATTGATATCGAACTCATCCATGAAGTTAATATCCCATGCAACTGAAGGGGTGTCAAGAGCTGTGGGGTTCAGGCATAGTTATGAGACATCACGCCTAGATGCAACTTTGGGATTTTGTGGACCCCTTTAAGTCTTCCTTCATGAACGCTCCAGTTGAAGCATCTTTGCTGTTCAGCCCAAAAGTGAAGGACACTCTAGACAGGTCTGAGAAGGACGGCAAGACCCTGTCTGCCATAGGTGTATGCTTTTCCACCCCACCCCCCCAGCGTTCCTTTTCCAGGAATCAGAGGAGTGGAAAGTTGTGACACAAAAAATCTCTGGGTCATTTTTGTGACGCACATGGTGAGTTCCCCCCTGGGGAAGAGGGGTATCTCTTCTGGACGATGCCCCTACCAAGGCAGAGGTGGGCCATGTAACCAGACACCCAGAGATTCCTTCTCTGGACAACCCTACCAGTGCTCCTGAAGAGTGGTTCGATTGCTTTCCTCTGGAAGCAGTCGGGGAACATTATTCTCTACACCACGCTGCCTGGCAATCAATAACCACTGACTCTTGGGTGCAGAAGATAATAACCAGAGGTTACCACATCCCATTCGATTCTTACCCAAATCCACCTAGATGAATTCCTGATGTTTCACCCAGTCAACGGAAACAAGCAGCTCTAGAGATAAAAAAAGCTGTGTCAAAAAAGAGTCATCCAAGCAGTCCCACCAGATCAGATCCAGATTTTACTCAAGATTCTTTTTGGTGCCAAAAAGACAGGGGACTGGAGACCAGTCTTGGACCTCAGCAATTTAAATAAGTTTGTCACTCAAGCAAAATTCCGGATGGTCACGGTTCAGTCCATTCTTCCCTTTTTGGAGAAAGGCAATTGGATGAGCTCCTTCAGGATGTGTACTACCACATCAAAATGGACAAATGCCCCAGAAGGCTTCTTCTCTTCCAGGTGGGAGCCAATCACTACCAGTTCCATGCTCTACCATTCGGACTCTCTAGAGCCCCCAGAGTGTTCACCAAATGCATGGCAGTAGTAACAGCTCACTTGAGACTGCAAGGATTCTGGGTGTTTCCATATTTAGACGATTGGCTCCTTACCACCCCCACTGAGCATCTACTGGTAATAGCCCTAAAATACATTCTCTCTTTGGTGATCCTTCTGGGAATCTCTATAAATTTGGAGAAATCCAAACTGACTCTGACCCAATCCATAGAATTCATAGGAGCAGTGTTCAACACTCAGCTTGTTTGGTCTCTCTCCCAGTTCACAGATTACAAAGACTAAGGTTCCAACTCTGGGTGATACTCTGTCAAGACACAGTTTCAGCTGAAGAAGTCCTCCATCTCCTAAGTTCAATGGCAGCTTCTATACCGATGGTGGCTCTTGCAAACCTTTACATGAGACTCATCCAATGGCTTCTGTTATCTCAGTGGTTACCAAATCATCATCCTCTGTCCTTTCAGATTAGAATAACAAACCAACGCGAACAGGATTTAATTTGGTGGATGAGGCCAGAATCAGAGCTTTGGAGCTGCCCATTCCATCCTTCTCAACCCAGCCACTGTGATCTGCATATAAATGTCCTAGAACTGAGGGCAGTGCTTTTAGCGTTGCAAGCATTTCAGTCTGTCCTTCCTTCTGGAACAACTGCCATCCAATCAGACAACATGTCAGTAGTCTGGTATATCAACAAGCAAGGAGGAGCCAAGTCCTACCCCTTATGTTGAGAGGCCATGAGAATTTGACAATGGGTGACAACTTCCAATTGGTTTCTGATAGCAATGCATATCCCCAGGGATTCCAACATGATTGCCGACAAACTGAGCAGATGTATTCTTCTGCCTCATGAGTGGTCCCTCAATCTGTATATAGCGGCAAAGGTTTTCAACCATTGGGGCCAGCCTTGCTGCAACCTATTTGACTCCCCGTCAAACCACAAATGCAGCAGCTACTTTGCCCTAATCCCCCCGCAGGCAGAGTCCCCGAGAGATGCTCTAATCCACAATTGGCCCACGGGACTTCTTTATGCTTACCATCTCCATTCTTCTGATTCCCTGACTCATGCAGAAAGCTCTTCAGTTGAAAAGCAAAGTAATCCTCATAGCTCCTTATTGGCCATGACAAGTACGGTTCCCCTTTCTCCAGCCTCACTTACTATGCTGTCCATAGATTGTGGATCAACTCCAGATCTGATTTTTCACCCCTAAGGGTTGAGCCACCCGAACTTAACCAGTCTCAAGCTGACAGCTTGGTTTCTCCAGTTCTACTGATCATCAGGCAGAACAACCTTTCCTCCCCAGTACATGACATTATTCTAGCCTCTCACAAACCATCCACCAGGAAACTTTATCTTGATAAATGAAAGAGATTTTCAGTTTGGTCTAAGCAGAGGGAACTAGACCTGCACTCTGCCCCAGTAAATGCAGTGCTAGATTACTTGTAACCTTTCTTTGAAGACAGGCTGCAGCCTCAACTATATGGGTCCACCTGCCTGCCATCTCAAATTTTCATAATGGTTTTGGGAACTCCCCCTTGATCTCACATCGTCTATGTAAAATCTTTCTAAAAAGGAATCTCTCACATTAGACCTCCAATCAAACAACCGATAGAACCATGGAGTCTCACACTAGTCCTACAATCTTTGATTCAACATCCCTTTGAACCTGTAGCAACTTATGACATCAAGTTCTTATCGTATAAATTTATTTTTCTGGTGGCCATCACATCAGCTAGGTGTATTTCTGAGCTCCACACTCTATGCATAAAATGTCCCTATTTAATTTTCCACAAGGACAGAGTATCACTCTGGCTGAATCCTTCCTTTCTCCCCAAGTAATTTCTGATCTCTCTATTAACTAGACTATTGACCTACCAGTGTTTTTCCCTAATTTTTCAAATACAGGAGAGTACTGTCTGTATTCATTAGATGTACACAGACAGTTAAGATTCTATCTAGATAGGACAAAAACAATATGCAAATCAGACTAGCTATTTATATCTTTTTCTGGTGCTAAAATGGGAAAATCAGTTTCTAAGGTGACCTTATCTAAATGGCTCAGAGACTGTATACTATAGCAATAACCCATGCCTGGGTGTGGGTAATGCTGGATTTATTCACGGTTGGTGTGGTTTGGTTATGAGGGCAAAGTGAAACAAAATACAAGAGAGTAACAGCAACCCAACATTTCCCTCACATTTAGTTGTGCCAGAGTCTGGGTGAGCTGTTTCAGTAAAGTTTTGAAATCTTTTATTTTACCCATTAAATAGGTTTAGTTTCTAGCTCCACCCTAAGTTCACAGAAAATTAACCTTAATTGACCTGTTCTAATTTCTGTGTGACTCAAGACACAGCTGTGCTCTCTTTCCTAGTTTTAGTATGCAGTTAAAATCAGAATACAAGTAAAACACAGTGTAAAGAAAATAAATCACAATATACAGACTAGAAGAAGGCAATAAAGTAATACAAAATTCAAGAAAGCAACAGCAAACTAACTTTTCCCTCACAGCAAGTTGTGACAAAATCTACGTGAGCTTTTCTAGTAATGGTTGAGTCACATCTGCCTCTAACATTGCCATATTTACGTCTTCCATAAATATTTCCATTTGAGCTTTTTCTTGATTTCCCCACATCTCTGCTTTATAGAAGTTTTCATAAAATTTCCAAAATATCTCTAATACCTCTACATGATCTTTATTTTCCATGTTATAGGCTACCTAAATTTGGCAATAGCCCTTTCTACTTTCTGTTGCCTAAGTCGTTGTGCCAAAAGTTTTGTGCTCTGAAGTTATTAACAGAAACAGTTGCTTAACATCAGTCTTTCTAAACTCATGCATCTTATCCAAGTGTTCTCTAATATTCTCTTTAGCGCTTTGCAGTTTCACCTCTTCTTGTTCTTTGAGATTCCCCTTATTCTGTAATACTTTAAATATTGTCAGTCCCTGTAAATAATTCTTGTTACTTCTTAACCAGATCTCTTTCTTTTATTTCTACCCTGTTTTTAAACTCCACTTTTATTTTCTCCCACTCACTAGCTATAATGTCTAGAGTAATTTCTATCTTATCTAATAACTCTCCGATAATTTCTACTAGCCATTCCTTAAATTCCTCTCTTTTTAACAGGTAGGTGTGGAAGCATCAGTGCCTCATTTTTACCACATTATCCTGCATTTTTATCTTTCTAATTATTGGTACATGATCTGAACTATTTATTGGATGTGTAAGGTTCTCAGCTTAATGCACATGTTCCGGGAAATATAATCTAGCCCAGTTATTGTACCTTGGGGAATAATATGCAAATTCTGACCAAGTTCCTACTCCTGAATTCATGTCTTTCATACCAAATATTTACATAAATTTCTTCAGAAATCTACCCTTGTTTGTTATATTTCCCTTCTAAGCCCTCGTCCAAGATACATCCTCATTCTTGCAAATCAAATTCCATTCCCCACCTATAAGTAATATTCCCTGCTAAAAGCTGATTATTTGTCCCAATTTTTTTTACCTAAATACTATTACCTTTAGGAGGAATATAAATATATGCTAGTGTAATCATCATTCCTTGCCAGTAGCCATTACTACCACAAATCTGCCATTATTTTCTTTTTCCTCTTCTATCACTATTGGAGTTCCTCTAGCAGTTAATATGAGTACTTGTCTTTTCCTTTGTCCCTGATCTTCTGCTGAATATCCATCCTGAAATCCTTTTTTTTTATCAAATTCACATGCTAATTTCTTTACAAATGTTTATTATGTAACATTACTATTTGTTCTCTGCATTTCTTAATAGAATTCAATATTCTTTCCTTTTTGTCTATACCTGTGAGACCAATCACATTCAAAGATAATATGGAAAAAGTCACCATTTTGGTAAGTAGTTATTATTCCCACCTACTATGTATGATAGATTTTTCAAATGCCAGTTTCCAGTGTTTGTGATACATGTACCCACTAATGTTTGGCAGGTTAATCCTTTACACAGTTTTTCTTATATTCAGCATTGAAACCTATGTCACATTTTACAAGACTTTTTGTTTTAATAAAAACCCTCAAACAAACAAACATACCCTCAAAATACCTTTATAAACCTTTTAATACGAAAACACATTACTAAGTATATTTTTTCAAATAGTGAACCTTCTGAATACGAGCATTTGCCCCAAACAGCCAGCTGCTAAAACAGGTCTTAATTAACTTGAAATTGAGATTATCCATGCTAGGACATAAGTTATTGCCTTTGCTTCTACTTACACTAATTAGTGGCCTTTTTCTTTTTTTTTTTGTTATCTTTAATCCCCTCCTAGATGTGAAAACAACTTACATTCTCTCAGAAAACATTAATTTTTATCCTTGAAACCAGAATTATTTCTATTATTGCCCTATTATCAGCTTTTGCCCATGGAAACATAAGAAAAAAATATAGTTCTCTGCTGCAGCCTGAAGGACAAGCTGAAATATTTATTGCTAAAGGAGACTTTAGATTAAGCCAAGTGTTTTAATCCAGGTATTCACCTATGAAAAGGTAAAAGAAAACATATCTCTACATATAATGTGATCCATGAACTTTTGCAACTCATTCTCCACCTCAACAACCCAAGATTACAGCCTATTAACTAAGACATGCTTTTGTTTAGCTTATCTTCTCTTTTTGCATTGTTATGCATACACACATACATTTCTTAATACAAAAAAAAAAAGAAAACAAGGGGAAAAAATGAAAAAAAGGGTATCTGTTTACTTTCGTAACTTTATCAAATACACAAACAGCTAAAAATATTTTACTATAAAACATGCAAGTTATATTGTGAAAGGTTTCATAGAAATACTGTTAACAACATAAATTGTTTTACTTACTGTTTTCTTTTTCCTTTCTTTTCCCCTCTCAGTGTCCTTCCAGACATTAATGACATGAAGTGAGGCAAGTGCCTTTCAGTTCCCCACATGTTTAACAAAGTGTACAAAAATCCACTCTTTCCATTTTTATTATACAGCCATATTTTACAGATGTGATTGATGCTTTACAGCATCACATTTATTCATGAATGTCTGTGTTGCTGGTCTTCTTCCTGTTCATCGCCATCTCACAACTTCACATTTTGGTTCATTTCCAAGGTACTCAAATTCATCTGCTCAACTCCTGTGCTTTTCTCTGTTTCTCAACCATTTTCATTTGGAATGGTGGAAGATGTTTCATTGGCAAAGTCTCTTTGTGTGCTTTATTATCAGAAGAATGAGAAAGAGTTCCCTTCTGCTTGATGACTCACTTTTTGTTGGACAAGCTTTTGTATTTCCTCCTTAGCCTGTTCAGCATAAGAAAATCACTTTGATCCTCCAGGAAAGAAATATTCTGAGGATAGCTTGATACAGCTGCTTGAATTTCTCCCTGTTTCTCAATATTCCTGATTACTGGAATGAATATTTCTGTTCTGTTGGAGTAGAGCGAATAATCTTTTTCCACAAGCACTTTACTGTCTCCAACATTTACTACCTTGCCCTTTTGCCACAGTTTCATTAGGATTAACTCTTTCTGCTGGTAGTATTTGTGTCTTTACTAATATAGGTCTTGGCTGCTTTCTCATGGCCAGATTTGCAGCATACACATTGTATGCCCTTTTAACAGTTCCTACTGTGGAATGCTAGTCCAGTTGCTTATCTGTGCCTTCATAAAGTTTCTTCTAGTATCTCTGGTACAGCAGAAAATCTCAGATTTTCCCTACCTGCTCTGTTCTCTAATTCTACCTTTTTTTTGAAACATCTCTTTTTGAGCAGCCTCATACTCAGTCAACCTTTACTTCATTTCACCCTCAGTTATTGCAGTTTTATCAGCTCATCAAAGCTTCTTTCTTTTTTTCCAGTCTTTTGTTATTTGAGTTGAAATACTTCTTGAGTGTTTTTTTATTTAATCAGCTCTAAGTGCATTTGACATATTTTTCCTCTAGATTATTGGAAGACATGTCTCGCAACAAAGCATGAGCTTGAACTGCTTTTTACTGAACAGCTGCAGGATTCTTCTCAGACAGTGTTTTGTCTTCACCTTTTCTAGTTGATTTTCTTTCAGGCTCTCTTAGTTTCTTCTTTGCTGGCATCCAGGCAGTGTACTTACTAGCCAATAACTGAATGTAATAAAAATGAAGAGTTCCTGACCCTTGTGTTTCGGTTTCTTTTTTTCACACTGGGAGACCTGAAATTAAATTGTTGACCAGTGTGCAGCCATTTTGGAAAGCCTACTCACTCCAATATCTTGAGAAGATTTCCTTAGCTTCCCATTTTTCAAGTTATACCAGGGTTTTTTTTCTACTAACCTCCTGTTTTGAAGCCCAATTTTCTCCCTGTGGTTTTCCCTTACCCTCTACATTTACCTCATTCTGTGGACTTGACCCTACTTAAAGTTCTTGTGATGTGGTTTCTTCCCTGGATAGTTGGTTCACTCTATCCTAGCTGCTCTCCCCTGTGTAACATAGGAATAACTTCCTTTTCTAGAGACATTTATCCACGCTTTGGTGTAGCTTGGACCCATTACTATAATTCCAAGACATAGCATCCACTTTTCTTCCTTTGATTCTAGACTGGGTGGGGTTTTAAATTATGTTGACTTAGTCTACACTTTAGGGTTTATACAAAGTTTCTTCCCATTGTCTCTTCCCACTGCCACCAAAAGCAAATAAAATATGGGGATTTTTTCAAAATGATCACATAGAATTAGGGTTAATATTACGGTGTGAGTTGGAGTTAGGGTTATGTTAGGTTAGGTTTAGCACACATGAGTATTACCTTACTTAGTACCTTACTAATATGTCCAAAAACAAACTGCTGAGAAGACAAACAAGGTGAATGCACAATCTTTTATTCGTCTCAAACAAAACTGTAAGTGCTTTTGCATCCATGATAAAAGCACTTCTTCAGACATACAATAAAACATCACAACAAGATTTAAATAAGAAAGGTTTAAATAAGAAAATCATTGATCGTTTGATCACATCAATTGAACCAAAGCAAAATCTTAAAGGTATAAATATTCATGCTGTCCCCACATAAAACATTAAAGCTATGCTAGTAAAACCACATCATTAATAAAACCTGTGTGTATGAACTATCATTAAAATGTATGTCTAAGTAACCTATAGTGTATAGAGAATGTATAAATAAATGTAAAAAATATATGTAAAAAATGTATGTATACATCATTGCACCTAAATCAAGTGAACATGTTTATGAATGATGGGGAGTTTAATGGATCAAAGCTCTGTCCATTAAAAATGGTTTAAGGGAGACTCTATCATTAAGACCACATAATTTGTCTGACTGAAGTCTGATGATCTATTTGATCTCAAAATGTTCAGTATGATTTAGTTTCCTAGCCTAACATTTCTCTCCATTAATTCTATTTCTAAAAAAGTAAACTTATGAGATAACCTTTTCTCAAGCACATGTCTAGCTAAGGCGTTTGTCTCATCTTCTCTATAGATGGCATAAATATGTTCCCCTACCCTTTCACTTAAAGACCTATTGGTCTTACCAACATTGAAAGAAGAGCAAAGGCTGCAACTTGCTAGATATATCAAATCACGCGTCCTGCAGTCCGTGTAATGATGAAACTCATACACCCTTTTCGTGACAGGATTTAAAAAAGTGCCACTATTGGCCATGTAACTACATTGATTGCAGTTCCTGCAAGAATAGGTGCCTGCCGTTGTGACTGTACTCTTCTATTGCCATAATTCTTCTCATAGCATAAAATTCTCTTAAGAGATGTATTATTCTTGCATATAAAACAGGGTGTGTCCCCTATAACATTGGCAATTTCATTATTACTAGTTAAAATTGGCCAGTTCTTTGTAATAATCTCCTGTATAGTTTTATTCATATTAGTATAGGGCATCGTAACTTTGACCCTCCTTGAAGAGATAGTTCCTGGACCATTATAAACAATATCACATCTCTGGCATTTAAAGAAGGGTTTGCCTTTGCTGTTCCTGTCAATAATATTTTCATTTCTAAGTATACTGATTTCTTCCTTCTTATATCCTCTGTCAGCTAATTTAGTCCCTAATATATCCGACATTCTCACATAAGTCCCATCTAAAGTTGTAAGTTGGGAAACCCTAAGTCCCTGTCCCTTCACAATGTTGTTATAAATGTGGGGTGGATGTATACTTCCTCTGTGTAGAATATTGTTCTTTCTACATGCCTTCCTATATAACTCAGTCTCAATAGAATCTCCCTCTTTATATATCAACACATCCAAAAACTCTGTTCTATCATATGAGGAGTTGTCACTGAATTTTAAAAATTGCATGCTTGTGTTAATATAATCAAAAAACATTCTGAACCTATCCATGGGTCCAGCCCATATTACAAACACATCATCCACAAATAATTTATAAAAAGGGATGTGCTGTGCAAACTGATCATTCCGAAAAACAAACATTCATTCCCAATGTGCCATTACTGCATTTGTGTATGAATTGGCACATGGTGTGCCCATCGCTACTCCATTAACTTGTAAGTAATAAGCATCATTGAAAGTAAATACATTGTTATTTAATACCAAATCCAATAGCATGATGCTCCTTATAATGCTAGCATTAAGAACTCCTTTACTAGTTAAAAATAGCCTGATATAGTCTATACCAATATCATTAGGGATGACTGTAAATAAGGTCTTAACTTCCAAAGTTACAAATAGCACACTTTTATTATAATTCTGAGAATAAACGTTGCTTGAAAGATCCTCAGTAAAATGTTGGGTGTCACTTACTACAGTATTAACATCATTTACAACTGTCCTGATCTGTTTTTCTACATAAATTGATAGAGGCTCTGTTAACCATCCCCTACCCGAGACAGTAGGTCTCAGTGGGGGATTGGTTAAGTCCTTATGGACCTTGGGTAGCCCTTGGAACAGAGGGATTAAAGGATTTTCAACAAGAAAATATTTATACAGATGTTCATCAATCACATTAGACATAAGAAAATCATATAAGTCAGCTTGAACACTGGGAATCAACTTACTCAATTGTTCATATGTCAGCATTTTGTATGTCTCTGGATCAATTAGTAAATCAAGCATTTGTTGATTATACTTGGTTTTATCCAAAATCACAACTTCCCTTCCTTTATCTGCTTGCTTTATAATGATATCAGAGTTAGTCTGCAGACTTCTCAGTGTTTCAAACTCAACTTTGCTTAAATTGTAAAAATCACAATGTCACCTGTCCTTGTTAATTAATTGACAACATATTAGATTGTGATTTAAAAACAATAATATTGTTCATTTAAAAATATCCCAACCTAAAAAAGACTAACTGTAGGGAATGAATCTTTTTTAGGTTGGGATATTTTTAAATGAACAATATTATTGTTTTTAAATCACAATCTATTTAATGGTTGGAAGTAAAGCACTACTTTTGTTTCACCTTGAGAAAGCTCAGTATTAACTGAGTGAAAGTGCTTGGTTTATATTCTTTGGTTTTGAATAAACGCTTGGATCCTAAAGCTTTGTGGTTTGGCATTTATTCCGACTACATTTATTTTGACTGCATTTATACACTTGTTTTCCGGGTCCTGTGGTGCCACGCTCAGTTTTCTTGTTTTGTTGGAGTCTTCTTTCTTTTTTGGATTTACTGTTTTTTTCGGAGCTTATGGCAGAAGGAACGGAAACTGGCAACTTTTTAGACACTCCCTCCCTACTTAGGGAGGACCCAGACATGGCTCCTGTTACTCGAGGAGAGTTTAAACAGGTTTTAACTCTCCTTACTCAACTTACTAATTGTTTAAATGAGAGAAATGGTGTTTCTTTAACCAAATTACCTTGTAATCAGCAACAGCTAACTAATCGAGGCACAGGTCACGGCACCTTTGGAGTGCCTAATGCTAATTTTAATGGGTCAAGCGATGGATCTCCTAATAATGCTAATGCGGACAATTAATTCTACAGCACTATCCAGATCTAAAGTGATTTCTAATCATGAAGGTGATAGGAAATGAAAGAATTTTGATTTTAAAGGGTGGACTGCACACCAGTTTTCTTTTAAACAAGGTACTGTGATTTTTGACACTATCCGTAATACGGAAGTGAATTTTAGTGACTTTAAAGAGAAACTTTATGCTTACAAGAACAACCAACTTGAAATAGACTATTTAAAAGAATGTGTGCATGTACAAAGGGTTCCGAAGGGCTTGCATTTTTTTAAATTTCCTAACAACGTAGAGCCAGGAACCAAGCTACATGACCAGTTATGTGACATTTTCAACAAAGCCAGTTTGGATATGTTGAAATGTATGGTTAGTGAATATGAAAGGAAAGCCGATAGGCTACTCAGTGATTTAAACACTTTGAATGAGAATATGGTTAAAGATGCCAAGTTTGACAGTGTAAAAGCTGATTATGACAGAATTTTTAGTGAAGTTGACCAACATTGTATTAGAGTTCTAAATCGTAAAATGAGGAAATTGGAGCGGGACTTAGTTGAGTACAGGGAAGGGAGAGCATTTCCCCTTTCTTATACAAAGAGGCAGGGATATAATTATAAAGACAATGTGTTTACTAATAGGGGGGAGGGGGCTTGTCACTCGAACCATGAACCTTTAAGAACTGATGGTTTGAGAAGGTGTGAGAGAATTGCAGAAAAAAGTAGAAAACAGTCAGTGCAGGATTTTCAACATCCCACCAGGGGGGGGGGGGGGAGGATACAGACACCAGCACAACACTTGGAACCACCCCCTGAATTGAATTTAGTATGTAACAATTTTATCTACAGAAGAACTCACAACTAATGAAAAACAAATAGTACGTAGGATGAACAATTTCACCATTTTTAATTTTACGGATTTAGAACCCACAAACAGCTTTTTTGAATTATTTTCTAAGGGTTTCCACTTTGTCCCTTTAAAATCGGTCCATATAACAAAAACTTTAATTGATTTAAAACTTTTTTTGAGACAACTAAATTTAAGTCTGATATTTAAAGGGCAAGAAAACATCTGTAAACCCCTCACTAGAAAGAGCAATTTTAACCCTCCCACACACCCTTCCTTAAAGGTATTTGAAGAACTGGTTGAAAGGGATATCAGGAGATTGGAACAATCTAAAAGTTCCTACCCAGTTAATAACCTGAACGAAAATGAACTTGAATTGATCAGCCTTTTGAAAAAAGAAGGATGTAGGGTCATGAAACCCGATAAGGGAGGGGGAGCAGTGTTGATGTACACAGTCGACTGAATCACACATTCATAGTCTGTTACAAGATTCAGTGCAATATGAGCTGGTATCTAAAAACGAGATTAATATAGCTTATGCTAAAATTAATTACCAGCTACATGATCATTTGTTACAGAAGGTAATTAACAAACAGCTTTACAACTATTTACATGTGAATAGGCCAAAAATAGCTCAAATTTTTGGCATCCCCAAAACACATAAATCATTAGAACCGCTTAAATTTAGACCAATAGTTTCCGGAGCGGGAAGAATTACGGAACCATTTTCAAAGTTCATTGATTTTACCTTAAAACAGTATGTCACTAGTATAGTACACATTTGTAAGGATTCCTGGGACTTTCTGAGGGGAATAAACCAAAATTTATTTAGTTCACATATTTTAATGGTTACAGTGGACGTAGTGGAGCTTTTCCCAAGTATTCCACATCAAATAGGTCTAGAGTGGTTTGGCCAGATTTTGGCAACGGAGTCAGACCTCAGCCCTAAAGTTACTAACCTTATCTTAGAATTAATGGAAATGGTGCTTGAGAACAACTTTATCCATTTTAATGGTAAATTTTATCGGCAGAGGAAAGGGGTGGCCATGGGAGCCCCTTGTGCCTCTTTATATCCCAATATTGTTCTGTACTATTGGGAAAAGAACTTTGTTTTTACAAGTACATGGTATCAGGATGTTTTACATTGTAGGAGATATTTGGATGACATTTGCATTTTATGGAAAGGTAGTGAGGACAGTCTATTAGGTTTTTTACAATATATTAATGATTCAACATCATTTTTGGAGTTTACCTACAAAATAGATAAAGATAAACTTCACTACTTAGACATTACACTATCTAAGGATTATGTCAACCAATGTTTTTAATCAACATTATATAGGAAAAGCTCCTATTCTAATTCTTATCTCCATTTTCAAAGTGGACATCCTTTCTACCAAAATAAGGGTATAGTAAAAGGGCAGTTAATTAGGGCTTCACATATGTCCAGCACCCCAGAAGGTTTTCTGGAAGAAGTTGGCATTTTAAAAAGTCTTTTTTTAGAAAAGGGATATCCGGTTACTTTGGTAGATAATTTAATTCAAGAAGTGAACCAGGGTAGAGACACTTTTTATTCCCCTTTGTTGGGAATTGGTTTAAACACTTCTCCCCAACACAAACAGACAAATAATCATGATATCAAAAATAGTTTTATACACACATATTCAGCTAATTCATACAAGATTGAGCAAATTATCCATAATTATTGGCCTATTCTTAGTACACATGATGAAATAAAAACATACATTCCAACTAATCCCCACTTTGTCAGAAAGAGGGACACAAACTTAAAAGAGCTTTTGGAAATTAGACATGAGATTTTACCCAACAGGGACAACAAGAAAGTCGGTACTTA
The DNA here is from genome assembly GCF_019279795.1 of Protopterus annectens. Taxonomy (NCBI): domain Eukaryota; kingdom Metazoa; phylum Chordata; order Ceratodontiformes; family Protopteridae; genus Protopterus; species Protopterus annectens. Next base: position 562,029,918 of record NC_056738.1, on the reverse strand, counting down.
CCCATGTGGCAGTTGCAAACAATTTCATGCCATGTTAAACTCTGGTGTTTTATATCTCCCTTCTAGGGCGTTTAGATTTACTTCCACTAAATACTTTAATTGTGGAGCGAAGGGAGTGGTATATTTAGGGTTTTGTGAAACATGTTGTGGGTTTTACGTGGGTAAAACAGAATGTTTTTTAAGGAGAAGAGTTTATGAACATTTTAATGATGTTGCAAACCACAAAGAAAGTAATGCATTTTATAAGCACTCTCTACTATGTTAGAATATGCACTTGAAGTTCATGGTTCTTGAACAAATTACACCAGATATTAGGGGAAGTAGCTGGGAAACCAGGCTGGAATACAGGGAATTATTTTGGCAATTAAAACTGGACTCCAGCCGGTTTCCTGGCTTAAATGAGAACATCAATATTAATAGTGTTTTGAAGTTAAGACAGGCTCGTTTGTGAAGGTTTTAAAGTTGTTTAGTATTAGGTTGGGTGCAACAGATTCACTAGTCTTTTTTCATAATAAATGATTGTCCCCTAGAACAGGTTTATATTCCACTGGGTTTAAGTATAACAAACCAGAAGTTTTTAGGACAAATATTCATCTCACGCTAGTACATGACCGCTTGCCTGAATGTTCAAGTCAACATTTAAAATGATGATTTTTTATTTTTGTTTTTTATTTATGTTGACTATTTTTACTTTGATAAAATATATCCACCTGAATGTTTGCATATTGTAAGCAAACAGGTTTGATTATTATAGTTGGTCAATTGATTTACTAACTGTAGGGAATGAATCTTTTTTAGGTTGGGATATTTTTAAATGAACAATATTATTGTTTTTAAATCACAATCTAATATGTTGTCAATTAATTAACAAGGACATGTGACTAATTGTCTGACTAATGGTTGGAAGTGAAACGCTACTTTTGTTTCACCTTGAGAAAGCTCAGTATTAACCGAGTGAAAGTGCTTGGTGTATATTCTTTGGTTTTGAATAAATGCTTGGATCATAAAGCTTTGCGGTTTGGCATTTATTCCGACTACATTTATTTTGACTGCATTTATACGCTTGTTTTCCGGGTCCTGTGGTGCCACGGTCAGTTTTCTTGTTTGGTTGGATTCTTCTTTCTTTTTTGGATTTCTTGCATGCTTGTATAGTAGCTGGATTTATCTAGTTTGATTTGTTTTTTGGCTTTGTTTCGGAGCTCTACATAG